>NW_027051951.1:0-29314 GCF_036321145.2 Pelmatolapia mariae
GATATCATTCAGCCTGGAATAAATGTTTTAAAAAAAGAAATTAAAGCAACTTTAACGTACTGATGAAGACCGTTGCGTCTGTTTTTTTTTTTCTTCTTATCACCCTGTTCCCTGAAGGTTTTACCAGGTTTAACACAGAGTTAACAAGGTGCTGGAAACATTGACATGACAACATTACACAGTTGCTGCAAATTTCTCTGCTGCACATCCAGGATGGAAAGCTCCTGTTCCACCACATCGTAAAGCTGCTCTACTGGACTGAGACTGCTGACTGCGGAGGCCATTTGAGTGCAGTGAACTTGTCGTTATGTGCGAGAAACCATTTTGAGATCATGTGAGCTTTGTGACGTGGGTTGCTTTCATGTTGTTTTTACACTAAATGTCTCAACTTCCTGTTCTTCCTGTTCTTATCTGACAGGAGAGGTGTGGTCTTCTGCCGATGCACAGATGCTCTTCTGCATATCTGGTTATTTGCGTTACTGTTGCTATTATCAGCTCAAAGCTTTAGCTATTCTCCTCTGCCCTCTTGCATTAACAAGGCGTTTCCACCCAGAGAAATACCACTCACTAAATATTTCTCTCTTTAGGACCATTCTTAATAAACCCTACAGATAGTTGTTTGGGAAAATTCAAGTTGATCATCAGTTTCTGAAATACTCAAAGCAGTCCATCTGCTACATCCAAAGTCACTTAAATCACCTTTCTTCCCCATCCCAAGTTTGAACAATCTTAGTGCCTTAATGGATTGATTTGCTGTCATTTCCTTGACTGATTAGACGTTTGCACTGACGACCAGCTGAACAAGTTTATCTAATAAAGTGGCGGATGAGCGTCTTTACTGTAAGCTGATATTGCAAATGTTTTAAAAGTGCTGGAATCTCTTCAGTGACACTGAAATATTGGTTACAGCCATTTAATTTTGCAGACTCCATCATTTCATTATTGATGTGATGCTATTTACCAGCATCTTCTCCTGCATCATCAAAATGAATACCAGTACAAATCACATCAAGAGGAAAATAAAAGTGACTGGACCGATGTCAATGAAAAGAGAGAGCTACTTCCATTAATCTTGACAGTGTAGATATTACAATAATGAGTACAGCTGATGTGAAGCTTTAATCTCTACAGAGCTACATTTGTATGGGGAATGATTTGTTTTGTCGCTCTATGACCTCTAGATTCTTACAGATTAAGAGCAGCAGTTTTTACTGATGATTAATGAAACCTAGGAGAATAGTATAAGATACATTTAGCCTCCTATATTAATAAACAGCAAGTTTACACCTCAATAAGAGGACTGTCATGGCCACTCTATGAGAAAGTCTCCACCTAGTGGTTGATAGAGCGTTTTCAGACTTGTGCGCAGAAGTAGCAGCAAGCACGATTCATGCATTCATGAGACTCCAGACGATGCAGATTACTTTGAGCAAGAAGCAGAGACTCTAACAATATCATTGCTACATTTACAAGTTCAGTGTTTTGAGAGAAGTGGCACTGAGATTCTACCATCCATAATAAAAATATGCCATGTACAGTTTAGACTTACATAACAAACACGCCGCACGTTTAATACTTCAGACAAAATTCATGAGAGGACAAAACTTTCGACTTACTTTTTATTTTGCAATAATGTCTGGATTCTGGATTAAATAAGGGGAATACTTACTTAATAAGCAGCGCAATTTAATCTGTAATTGCGTTGTTTAAAATTTAATCTTGAGAAAGACAAATGATTTTGTATCTCACAGGCTTGATGGTGGAGCTAAAACCTACAGCGTTAGGCGGATAAAAAGATGTCTGACTTTGAAAAGCAGCGCAGTTACACATACAGTCAGCAGGTGTCGCTGTCCACTCAGATGAGTGTGAAAGCCCAAAGTGATTTTTATTCACTGGCTAAGTTTTCGTCACGGTCAACACAGCCTGACACCGGTGGGTTCACAGTGGGAGAGAGGTCACTCACTCTCACACACACACACACGGCCTGCTAATCTTTGGGTTCTGCCTTTATCTCTTGCAGGCCCTTCTGCATGGCTTGATCAGATAAGAGGACTGTTAGTGTGAATGTGTGAGGGAAATGTCAGAGGGTTATGAGTGCGGAGGAGAGGTTCCGCCAGACAGAAACCCATAGATTCACGAACAAGTAAAAAGGTGAAAGGTCAAAGTGCATTTTTCTTCATAGCTCACAGACTTCTTCAAACAAACAGCAGATATCTTTTCGTGTAAGAAGTGTGAGTGTATTTGCATGTGCAATTTTTATCACTCCAACTTGTTTGTAATTGGAGAATTCGACAATAAGCAATTGAGTAAAGAGAACAAACAGCTGATTGATAAAACACTTTTATTATAACCATACAGTCCAGATACTGGAGAGAGCCTTTCTGCTTCAGGAGCAACAGTTATCATATATACATTCACGTGGGGAGGGGTGGGGGTGGACTTTTATTAATTGCACAAACTTCCTTCAACACACAGAAAGACATCAAGACGACTCAACATGAGTCAATGCTCAAAAACAAAAACATTTTAGAAGCAGTGCAGTCATGTCTTCCATTTTGCATCAATAATAACCTTTACAAAGAAGTTTTTGTTATCAGGAATAAAGGACAGTTTGACATTTTGGGGAATCTGATTGTTTTCTTGGAGAATTAAATGAGAAGACTGACATTACATCATACGACAGAGTAACCCAGGCACAAACAAGAGAAGAAAGTCATTTCCCCAAAATGTCAGACTGTTCCTTTTAGTCTTTTAATCAAATGACAAATTGCAAACAGCAAAAATAAGAGAAAAACGTGCAGTTCTAAAATATATACATCCAAGAATGGGGTTTATATTGAACACTGATGGAAAAAAAACAAAACAAACAAACAAAAAAAACAAACCCCACATTGTTTAACACTATGGACATGTTTTTTTTCCTTCATGATGGGGAAATACAGTCATATACATTCAAGAGATTTTTTTACAGCAGAGAAAGAAGAGAGAGGATGCTCAAAGGAAAGCAGGACAGGCTGCACTACGCAGCAGTTTAGATCCAAGTGGGGCCAACTTCTATAAAAGTTCTAATGGAGCGGCGCTACTGGTACTGAGCATCTCTCTACACTCATACTGTGTCATATCTTGCACACAAACTCCAGATAACACTGGTGAAATCAGATCGACACATTGTCCAAATTTGCCCTTTCTCGTGTAGCACGCAGCGGGAGAAAATCCGCCTCAGAGCGTGCAGAAGGCAGCACACATGACTCATCGTGACTTCAATAGACTAATACCTGCTCGGCATTCTTCCACAGGCGCAATCACACATCACGCAGACTCTCGTGTTCGTGAACCGGCATGCTAAGGATCAGCCGATCTGACTGCAGCTTCCCCGGGTGATGTCGGCAAAAGTTCAGGCCTTGAGGTGCGTGCCTGAATCATCGCTCCAGGCCTGATAAACTTGAAACTAAAATATCTGAGAGTTTGCTATGAGTAAGCTGGCGTTGGCATTCCCTGTTCTCAGAGGATGAATGCGATGTTATGATCATAAAATGTGTTATAAATCCATGTAGTCAGACAAACATACAGACTTTAAACAGCCCTGCTTGCAGGAGAAAAGCATCTTTGACTATGACATTTTGAAGGCCTTTTGCATTATTGCAGAGTCAGATAAATAAAATTCATACTGTTGGGGTCAGCATTGTGAGTATGAAGGCACAATAAGCCATCAGTTAGCAGTCTGTCCAAAGACAGCAACACTTTCCTCTCAGCGCCTCAAAAAACTGGAAATAACAGTCTACATTTGATCATGTACGTAAAAAAAAAAAAAAAGAAAGAAAAAAAAAAAGAAATAAGCTACATATTAAAAAAATAAATGTCAATCTCCATCAGTTTTCCACGTAAAAGACACGTGACTTTTACACACAGGGTCAGAGTTCAAGTGTCCTAAAAAGCCTGTCTTCTAGTTGAGTTGTAGAGAGGCAAACACAAATCTCCCGACTGCCTCGAGGCATTCTCCGGAGTCGGCAGCGGCGGGACTCGGCAGATATTTACGTTTTCTCCCCCATCGGTCCATCCCTTCCTCCCTCTTTTGTCTCTAGATGGGTGTTAAAGTCGCCAGGGGCCGGGGCACCAAGGAGTGTCTGGGTACAGCAGACAATGGACAGACCTAAATCTGAGAGAGAGGGGGGAAATGAGTGTGACAATGCCTGGAAGCTGCCAACTGGGCATTTCAAAATAAGGCCGTGGATACAATCAGCTGCACATACACACGCACACAGACAGAGGACAAAGCCAGGAAACTTGTAGTAGTAAAACATGCACCACAAGTGCTTACATAAAGCTTACTACACATGTATTAAAACTGTATTTGAAAGCAGACTGCCAAAGCAGCTGTAGGACTATGATGAATAGATTAAAAAAAATAAATAAATAAATAAATAAATAACAAAATAAACTACTGCAGGCTTTACTGATTTTCTATTCCCCTCCATTAGCCGCCAGTGGCTCACAGCGAGCTTATCTCATTACCTCCCACCATCTAGGCACACTGCCATCAGCGCCTGCTAACAAAGTAGATAAATAAAGAGAATTACCTCAATTCAATACACAACAATATAATTACTGGCCAAAGAGCCAAGGGAAGGGGGAAAAGAAGGGAAGGAATCCCCTTAATGTCAGGAAGCGTGTTCTCCAGCCTTTTGTTTTGCTTTGCTTGGATGTGCTATGGTCCTTGAACTGTAAATAATCACAGTGAAGGTGACCTTTTGTTTTTTTACTGACTATTTTCTAGTCACTATTTTAGAGATCAAACAATTACACCGTTGTGTCCTGTGCTCAACATTACATCAGGAAACAAACTATACTGCCAACGCCGTTGAGTCACCAATCCCAGCAATCACTTCCAGGGCCAAGTGTAAAGTATGGTAGAGGGGGATTATGGTGTGATTATGGCACTCTTATGCTTTGCGGAAAGTTTTCCCAGAAGAGTTGAAGCTGTTAATATGATGTGCTGACATAATCCCTGTGGAGCGGGATGTCACTCATGTACGTGTGTGTGAGAAGGCAGACAAGCAAATGTTTTTGACAATATACCGTAAAACATGTTGACACAGAAAATTTACCTGGTGGGATCTTCTTCTATAGTAAACGGGCCTTTCACGTTAACAGTGTTCCTGCTGTTGTCCAATGTGCCATAGCTGAGAGTGACCTGATGGGAGGGCGACATATATGAGGCTTGTTAGTTTCTTGTCTGTGAGCAAAAGCCACCAAGGCAAAGTTTGTGAAACTCTGAGCAAAAGGGAGAGATCCTCAAATTCTGATGCAGATCTTAATCACGCTCTTTAAAACTGTGATTGGTCTTTGTGCAAGATGTCTTGTCTCCTCATCTGCCCATTTAGTTTCTTTGGCGTCACAATGAGTCTTTGTGTGTGTGGACGTGTGTACCTGGTTGTGTATGTCTGACACCAGTCCCAGATTCTCCAGGTGGGAGTGAAACAGCCCTGAGCGGATGAGGCTCACGCCGAGCAGCGCCTCCACAATGTAACCAACCGTGCAGTCATCGGGGAGGCGGATGTGCTCAGCTGTGGTCATGAAAGTGCCATCGCTAGAACAGAGAAGGAAAGAATCAGAGAGACAGTAAATGAGACCTGCAGCTGAAACGGTGCCAAGAAAATAAATAAATAAATTTAAAAAAATATAATTCATCTTAAGAGAGGGCTTACCTTGCCCAAGGTTTCATCTTCAGGGAGAGGCCACGGCTCAGACAGAACCCCGCTCCTCCGGTGGCAAACCAGAAACGCACTTGCTTCTACACACACACACACACACAGCATGAATATAAATGGACTGTCCACTTCCTCTCTTATTAATTTATTCATTTTCCACTTTGTTTTGTTGTGCAGCTTCCACAAATCTCTTTTGCAAATTTCCGCATGTCGATAAACAATCTTAGGACCATTGTGTGATCATCAATTGTTCCAGCTTCATGTTTTTATTCTAGAGTAGCTTTGCATGTCCCAGTGTCTGAAACAAGCTGTTGTCGCTGCCTTCCAACTAACTTTAAACCAGCTTTATTCTTATTGGCTGCCCCTCTCAAACAGCTAGTGGAAGGGGCTGCTGTACGGTGGCCCTGATCAGTCAAACACTTATAACACCAGCAAATAGGCAAGATAAAAGCTGACAAACCCCCACAAAACACAACTGAAGTGTTTTTGGGGAGACGATAACATGAGAACAGCTGGGGAAGTGACAAGCTAACAGCATCCGGCTAATTACAAACATATTGACACTATTATATGAATCATGCGATTAAAAAAATAACCCCACCCCCCCCCCACACACAGTATCTTTTTCTCCCTGAAAACACTGATGAATCCCCCACCTTAAGCGTGTCTCAGTGCGACCCTTCTCATGTTTTGGTTTCTGTCACTTCAGCAGCTGTTGCATCACGTTACTGCGACGTGTTATTGTGAGATCGTTTTTTCTACTTTTGTGTTTTATTCAACTTCTGTTGTGTTTAGTGTGCTTTTGCAGCATTTTTCTATTTGCCGGTGTTTTCTTATGTTACAGTCTGTTTGACCTCTCGGGGCCACCGTACTCCCGTCCCTCTGTGACGTCAAAGAGAGCCAGGAGTAGAAAGAAAGAAAAAAAATGTAAGAGAAGGAACAAAAAGGTGCAAACCTGCATAGTTACAAACCTAAAACATTCAATATTCCAATTTTAAGGTAAAACTGTTCTAGACAAAAATTACCATTTCGTCAGTGCCGGGCCTCTCCGTGGCCTCTATCGGTCGCTCGAGGCTGGGCCGCCCAATGTAAACGTCCTGTGTGTGGCTGTACTGAGATAAGAGTTTCAGCAGGGAGCCTGTGTTCAGGTAGTTATCATCATCAACGTGACAGAACCACCTGCGACATAACAATGCTGTGGGTTAGTAAACTCTGTGTATGTGGGTATGTGGTGCACAGTGTGGTGTGCGTTGCGCCTTACTTCTTCCCAGAGCTGATAAAAGCATCATATTCCAGAGACATTTTACAGGACAGCGCCTGACGATTGTGTGCCTGAGAGCAGTTGGTGTTGATCAGGTGAGCTCCTGATGATCAATAAGAAGCAGAAATCAATGATCAAGGCAGCCTCGACTTAAGCAGTGGAGCTGTTTAAGTATTGGATTTCATTATATCCTGACTGCTTCAAAACACCCTTATAAAAACACCCCAATTACACATTTCTGCACTGTGTAATTCAATCAGTTATTCTTCTCATTGTAAGTTGAACAATTCCATGAGTAAGAGGAGGAAAGGCCTGTTGATTAAACTGAAGTGACTTCCTGCACTTTGTGGAAACATTACTGCCCAGTCAGCAGCCTGGTCCCTGATTTCCTGCCTCGCACACTGTAGATAAGACTGCAGCTACTCAGCAAAACTGCTGTGTGTGTTTGTGTGTGTGTGCACATATGTGTGTGTCTCTCTCACCTATTCTTTTCCTCAGCTTCTCATCCTCTCCATCAGTGAACACGTATGTCTGTGGAACAAAGAAAAAACAAAAACCCGCAAACACGACGCCGGTCATATTATTTCAGTAATCTTTCCCGAGCAGCACAGAAAGAAAAACAGCAACCACGCAGGTGATGACTGCATCAGCATTTCACAGATCACATTTGTGATTTCAGGTGAGACTCATCCCGTTTCCACGAAGCAGCAGTAAGCAGCGCCGACGCTGCGCTGACTGAGCGCCAGGCCAAAGGTAAGCCTCCCGTCTATCAGCAGCGCAGCAGCTGGCTTCGACCCCCTTGCTGCGCGTGTCTGTGTGAGTGTTAATGTGGTGAGTGACAGGGTTGAGGGTCACTGTGCACTCAGGAAGCTGTGCAGACCTCGTAACCCTCCACAGGAAGTAAAAAAACACACATACACGTCTCTAAATAGTCTGTTGTTTTGGCTTTTTTTGTTCCAGGACAATGTGTTTGAAATGAAACAATCGCAGGTATAATGTGCTCACTGTTGGGAGTAATTCTGAATGCGTTTATAGGTCCTGGGGGGGCGGGGGTAAAGAGTTGTCATATTTAGTCCCCACAAATGTTCAGGGGTAGAAATAATGATGTGATCCCCTGCTGAATTTGTAAGTTTGCTCACTTACAAATTCAGCAGGGGATCACATCATTAGTTCCCCCATTGTAGGATGATGCAGCAGGCCGTTTAGACAAGGTATCTGATGATTTTACATCCTGTCAGCTCAGTCCAGCATAAAAGCAGTTGAAGTGTTAAAGAGCCAACTGATGGAAAAAACTGAAAGCCCCCAAAAAGAAAAACAAGGGCGTATAGAGCTAAACGCTAACACCTAAATGTTAAATTGCTTGTTGTGCTAATATGTTAAAGCTAAATACAGACTGTGGGTTTGAAAAGGGACATTCTTTCTCATGGCCAGCAGGGGGCGACTCTATTGAATAGAAGTCCATGAAAATCACCCAATTTCTCAATATCAAATTTAGGGTAAACAAGTGTGGTAAGTGCAAGTAGCTAATACATAAGGTCATCACTGTACTTGGCAGACAGTTTGGTTCAGGAATCTCAGATTGAGTGGATTTAATCTGTCTCTCCGTTTTTCTTTCATTGTTGTTCATAAAGAGAATTCTTTATGGTTCATTTATGACTTTATTGTCTATGTTCGAGTGAGGCATTAGAAACTTAACATCTGAAGTCCCCAAAACTCTTACATAGAACAAAAAGATTCTACTGCATTTCGATGGTAAGAGGACAAAGAGCTGCAGCGAAATCATTTAGCAGCTAAAGATCATTTAAATGCTGTTAGTGCTACGGCTGTCCTTGAAGTCTACAGAACTTCTCCACAAAAGTTGCCAAGAAGTTTCTCTGCCAGCAGACAGATCAATACTTGATGCGAGAGGATGCTGCAGTCCAGACCTGGCAGCAGGGCAGATGTCCAAAGTCTGCTACAACCTCCAGCCACAAACTGAATGCAAAGGACTTCCTAGGACACTAAATAACAAAACCCATCATAGCACTGCGTTGTGTCCCCTCCAAAAATGTATCATATACTGCACACTTTTTTCATTTGACGAAATAAATTCAAGTCTTTGCATCTTATAGGCTCTTTGTTTCCAGGCTCTTTCCTCGTTCTTGAGTCAGTTTATTCCCTCCTGACATGCAGCATGAATATATCAATAAATCTTTGCTTTAAGTACTACGTGATCAAGAGAGTAAACGTGACTGACCCCCCCCCAAAAAACAGAAACACTCCAGCCAGCTGTGAGATTCTGTCAGTCTTTTTTTCCACTCTGAGCCTCTTAAGCCTCCAGAGCAGAGTCAGCTTCTGCATCAGAACGCCTGCGTAAGAGTATGTCTATGACATACCAGTGCACGCCTGAGCCAGTCTAAGAAGAAGGCAGCAGCGCGGGGGGAGGAGGAGAAAATGTGGACCTTTTTTGCTTTTTGGGAGGTGGGGGTAGGTTGCCAGGAGTTGGGCTGGCAACCCAGGGGAAAAAAAAAAAAAGCAGCAAAAGCCAGTCAGTGTGTGTGTGGTGGAGTGCGCGCGTGTTTATCCTCGTGATCAGACACGTTTGTAACTTCCCATGAGAAATCCTTCGCGTTCCCAGGGCATGTGTGCGTTCGTGAAGGTCTCTGACTGTGTGTGCACGTTTCCATTACTCAGCAACCTTACAGTACAGAGGTGTGTCTGGGAAACGGGTAGGGTTGCAAACACCTGACTGCGAGAGCTAATGCATGATTATGCCCCACATACACACGACAAGCTGATTTCCTTCCACATAAACTGTATTTACATGTCAACAGTCTGGGTGTAGCACTGAACTCGAATGAGCTTCATCCCCTCAAACATTGAGGTTTAAATGGAAATCAGAATGACAGCCGCACGATCCACAGTCACGTCTGCCTTTGATTACGAGCTTTGAAGCTGCTGGGTGCACTCAACCGCTGGCCCATGTGTTTTATAGCAACAGATTCATCCTTGACTCACTCACCACCGCGCCTCAGACCAAAAAGCTGTCTGCTCGTCCTGTTTGATCCTAAATATTTATCTGTGAGGCACTGAAACTCCTCCTGTACCAGCCTCTCCCTAAAACTCCAGCACTTCTAAATCCTCATCACAGGACTAATGTTTTAATAAAAAAAAAACTAAAAAAAAAAAACTGTAGTGATCGGCCAATTCATTAATGACTCATTTGGGAGAAAGTTGAAAAATATTTTGTAGTCGTTTTCTTTCTTTCTTTCTTTCTTTTTTTTTTTTTTTTTTTTTTAAATAGACACAATTACAAAAAATCTGAAGATTGATTTTTTTCAGAACATGAAAATGATTAGTTGATGATTAGCCCTGTGCACACAGTCTGAGTGAAAACATTTATAGCACAAGAGACAAAAAACATCTTGTTTGGGTAGCTTGAGGTTAAAATTCAGCTGCAAGCACAGTTTCAAGATGAATCCTGATGATAATTTGAAATAATTCATCTCAGAAGACTTTTAAAAAAAATCTGCAAAGTAAGTTGTCTTCCTCCCCTTAAGCCTCGACCAGTCAAGGCAGAATGCTGCCTCTTCTTAAGCCTGGTTCTGTGGAGGTTTCTTCCTGTTAAAAATGGGAGTTTTTCCCTTCCCAAGGTCGCCAAAGTACTTGCTTATAGGGGCTCGTCTCACTGTTGGTGTTTGTTCTGTTTTCTCTCTATTATTGTAAGGTTTTTGCCTTACAAAGTAAGGCGAGAAAGCTGTTGTTGTGATTTGGTGCTATATAAATAAAATTGATAAGACTGATACCATGCTCAGCTCTTTCATGTTAATGTTATCGCAGAGACAAAGAAAAAAATGATCTGAATTGTCAAGTTAACTTTCTCTCTTGGCTCATGTCATTAGGCCTGCCTGATCAGCGCAGTCTCTCCTCCTCCTCTCCTCTACCTGTATCGTGTCAACACATTAGCAGGAGTGTGATCAGCCTGTTTGCCCTCTGATCTCCATCTCATACATTACAAAAAGGACCCATCTCCGTTTTACAGCTCCCTGCCTGGGGCATCAAAGAGCCATGAGTGCCGGATCAGGGCAGGACTGATAATCTGGTTTACAGGGCATTTCCCCGGTGGGCCGAATGTAAAGGATTCATGTAAAATGAATGAGCAACTACTAATAACTAAAGCTTGGCTTTTAATTGTCACATGCTGTGTGGGCCGCCTAGACCCAAATTGCCAGGGCCATGTTTTTTTGCCCCAGTCCAGCCTGTCCCGGACTCACACAAAGACTTTGGGATGTAAATGGCAATCGCAGCCTTGAGTGTATGAAACCTTTAGGACACGCCTTCCCCAATTGTGCCTTTAGTGAGTTGACCTGGAACTAAAGGCTGCTAGAAACACAAGTATACAGACTACCAAAGGGCTGAAACCGAAGTGCTTAAAAACCAAATCCTGTGCGTCATGATGTGAAGAGAAGCTGGCCCGTTTCTGAGTAACAGGTGGGCCATCAAACTTACCTGTGGCATGTTCCTGGAGATCCAGGTGTCCAAAAGAAGCTCCAGTCTCTGCCGGTGATACCTGCCGGTGGTTTTCACCGCTATGAACAGATCAGCCGGGGAGAGACGCTCCACCGGACCGGTTGGATCGCTGCTCCGCGGGGGGCCGCTCACCGCTCTTCTCTCCCGGGTCAGTTTGCTGAAATACGCTGAGAAAACTTTTCCGCCTGTACCCGCGGCTGGAAGCTCCTCCGGGACTCTGCAGCTTGGGTGTCCGCCAGTCACTACCAGCATCCCGGTCACCAGCAGACAGGTGACCGCGGCAGCAGCAGCGCGAGGTCCCGCGGAGCCGAGGAGGCCTTTTGATACCCACACAGGTTTCCACATCGTGACTGCGTGGACGCTTTTAGAGTGAGAAAGTTTCTGAGAGCGCTTGTCTCCGGATTACAGCATTTCCACTGTAGTACACAAATCACGGCCGTCCCGCGTGTCTCCTTCAGTGGATGACCTCCCACTGAGTGGCTTGCAGCTGTGTTTAACACAGAAGTTATCCACCAGTGGGCGGGACTGTTTTAGGTCCGGTTTGCATCCAGTGGCAGATTTGAGCGTTTAGTGTGGGCGGAGATCCAGCAAAGAAGCAGGGAAAGTCCGCTGCTGAATACACTTTAAAGGGACAGCTCACCCCAGCGTCCAATATACATAGTTTTCCATTGGCCTGTACGTATGTGTATACAGGAGTGAACTGTCTCTTTAAAAGACAAACTTTCTAAAGTTCCCTATAAATCTTTTGGGACTTTGTCTTAAATAAAGATGCAACCAGTGTGATCAGCTGCAGAAGAAAAACAACTCATGTAACCCCCCCCCCCCAATCATTTAGAGGAACAATATCCCTGCTCCAAATATTTCATTAAATTTATTTTTTAATTTTATTGGCCATTTGTTGTGTTCCATTTTAAATTTCATACTTGTCCTTTTACAGCCTATTTGGTATTTCTCCAATTTCTGAGCAGAGTATCACTTACTGTTCCAACACAAAGCGGTGTTTTTGTGCTGCTTATCTGCTTAGCCAATTTAATTTAAAACTTATATATAACTTCTTATTTCATAGTGTAATCTTCACATGCTTTATCCAAAGTACACTATGTTGATTCACTCGCTAATTATTTTCACAGTATTTATGTCTTTAGGGAATCACCAGCTTAGCTTAGCTCATAGCTGACTCGCTAGCAACATGGCCTCTCCAAGAATCTTGGAGTCGTTTTTGACCAGGATATGTGCTTCAATGCGCATATTAAACAAATATGTAGGACTGCTTTCTTCCATTTGTGCAATATCTCCAAAATGAGAAACATCCTTCTCAGAGTGATGCTGAAAAACTAGTTCATGCATTTATTACTTCTATGCTGGACTACTGTAATTTGTTATTATCAACATGACCTAAAAACTCCCTGAAAGAGTACTGACAGGGACTAGAAAGACAGAGCATATTTCTCCTATATTGGTTTCTCTTCATTGGGTCCCTGCCAAATCCAGAATCTAATTTAAAATCCTACTCCTCACATACAAGGAATATCAGGCCCCATCTTATCTTTATTATAGTATTGTATCACTATTGTATCACTCATTAGAGCTCTAGGTTCTCAGACTGCAGGTTTACCTGTTGTTCCTAGAGTATTTAAAAGTAGAATGAGAGGCAGAGCCTTCAGCTTTCAGGACCCTCTTTTGTGGAACCAGCTTCCAATTTGGATTCGAGAGACAGACAATGTCTCTAGTTATGCTGCAATAGTTCTAGGCTGCTGGGGGATTCCCATGATGCACTGAGTGTTACTTCTTCAGTGATCCTTTTTGCTCACTATGTGTTTATACACCTCTGTTTAACTATTTGTTATAATTCATCTCTGGCTCTCTTCCAAAGCATGTCTTTGTCCTGTCTTCTTCCATTCACCTCCAGTAGGTCACGGCAGATGCCAGCACATGACCCCCTATAATCAAGCGCTTTGGCAGCAGTGGAAAGGAAAAACTCCCTTTTAACAGGAAGAAAGCTTCACCAGAACCAGGCTCAGGGAGTGGCAGCAATCCATCTTGACTGGTTGGGGGTGAGGGACAACTAGCAAAAGCAAAGCCATCTGTGCTTCTAGAACCAACCAGTCCCAATTAACAGGTTTCTTCCTGTTAAAGGGGAGTTTTCCTTCTCACTGTCTCCAAGCATTTTCTCGTAGGGGGTCATCCGATTGTTGGGGCTTTCTCTGTATTATTGTAGGGTCTGCTGTGAGGCGATTGTTGTTGTTGATTGTTGTTGATTTAACGTTTAATAAAGAAGACTGAATTGAATTATTAGAAAAAGAGCTCTTTGGAGTTTCCTTTGATTTTTTTAGGATACATTTTCCAAATGAAATTCATAATTCCTAATTTGGCGAAGAGTACTGTCTCAAAATATCCC
The DNA here is from genome assembly GCF_036321145.2 of Pelmatolapia mariae. Taxonomy (NCBI): domain Eukaryota; kingdom Metazoa; phylum Chordata; class Actinopteri; order Cichliformes; family Cichlidae; genus Pelmatolapia; species Pelmatolapia mariae. The sequence continues at coordinate 13,877 of NW_027051951.1, forward strand.
ATGGGTGTTAAAGCAAGGTTTGGAATCCAATGATCAAAAAGGACGGTGCCCGAATTACTTATTCACACATTCCTTGTGTTGCGTATGGATGATCCATAAAAGTTTATTCAGGCATTTCATTTTATTTTGCATCTGTCTCATCTGTTTCAGCGGTCTAGTTTTCATTAATCTGACCAATGTTAAATTAAAATCAGTATCTGAAAAAATGAGGTTCTCCAATGGGACACAATTAATGACCTCCCCTGTGATGCTTGGAAGGAAATATGGCAGGTGTTTCAAATGCAGCATAACACACATGATAAATCAGCACAGCCGTTTCAGTTGTTGGACATAAAAGTGGCAGTTCTCCTCTCTGGAGAGTGTATTGAATTCCTCTGTGTGGAAGCCTGGTGGGTCATTCTCCAAGAGGACAGATGTTGAAAGAGACCGTGACAGAGGAGCGTGTGTAGTGCTGCCAACTCTGTGCACTCTCACACACAGAACACAAGACGTGCCAAGCAGACAGGTTGCCAGATCCACCAACCATCTGAGGAATGTTTCCCCTCTAATAGTGTGCAGTTTGTTTGTGCCGGTCCCTCAAGCAAATTGGTGTAATGTTGCATTTTTCAAAACACAGAAGCCTGTCTCAGACACTGATAAAAGACCACTGCGTGCTGTCATACTGTCTTTAGGCACTGTAGATAATAATTATATTCAGCTGGCATCTCAGTTGTATGACATGTACTATTGATTTGATTGAATTTGTTCAGTTACAACGGAAATGGCCCAAAAAAGTTAGTAAAGGAAGATAACATTTAAGTTTTGAGTTTGGTGGTCACACTTCTGTTCACTTCTGTGGTCCAAGGAACTGATTAACTTATCTTTGAAGCTACTTTAACCCTTTACAGGAAACACTTAAAAATACATAGAAATTCAACATTTCTTTAAAAAATGTTCTTTCAAAATTTTGAAAAAAAAAAAAGCATCCCTGTTCAGTCACAAGCAGAAGCAGAAGTGGTATTAATATCCAATATGGCTAAAAACTGATACTTTTCTTCAAAGATTTAACTTAATTTAAGTTCATTCACTGACAATTGAGCGTGTGTACTCTGTGATATGGTGCTGGATGGGGTGCCTTCCATAAAAGAGCCAAGTGGACAGCTGCAAAAGAAAAGCAAGTACATTTTTGAGTCAATATCCAGCAGGCTGTGGAAGGAAAACAGTCAAAGGAAAGTGTAGATCTACTGAAAACAAAATAAATTGACATAAAAATTTTGAATACTTAACAGTAGGTTAAAAAAGGATTGTAACTACTAGTGGTACCTCCTCTTTGTTTTCTCATATATGATTCAGTCAAAACTAAACAAGTATTGAATTGCTAAATGAATTTTAGCAGTAACAGGAATGACAGTAAAAATAAACACTAATGTATGTAATTTTAATACAAAAAAAAAACTGCTTTAAGGTCATAACACAAATAAAATCACATATTTCTCAGTTGAAACTGTCTATAAATTGGTTAAATTTCTCACTGGATCACTGTCTGCTGATATGCAAAGTTGTTGCAACATCCAACCCTATTGACTGCCACTGTCCTGTTTATAATAAGGCATCTTTTAGAAATAAGTATGGCTCACTAGATGCATCTGGTGCATGCCTAAAAAGAGACTTCCCATCTCTTACATATGATGGTGCCACTATTTTTGTGCCATAGAGTTCTAGAATCCAACGCAAACAACACCTATCTCAAATTTTAGAACAGGCTTCAAATGTGTAATTTTTAACATTCGTCAGCTTACCACTGTTAGTTCTGATGTTATGACCTGATGTGTGGGAGCAGGTAGGGGCAAAAAACTTCCTGATTTTACGAACAACACTGAAGTTTGAAATCCTCCAATATGTCACATGACCAGATCTTTCATGTGTGGCTGGTAGAAACCAGTGGGCTTCTACAACCTCACAGTGAGTCATGCGAAGTCCAATTTGGATGTTTATTTAAATTATCAAATATGGTTTCTCACCCTTACTGTAGCAGAGAATCGGCTGAATATGTGTGATTTCACAATTTGGGTCAGTCCCATCACTCCTATCAGTCTTTTTTTTTTAAGCTAACTTTTAGCAGCTAAAGAAAAAGTCTTTCTCAATAGCAGAAAGGAAACAGAGCTAGAAGAGAATAAATATTAAGCTGACATATATGACATATGTGTGTATCTTGCTTCTATAGCTTGTTGTTGAAGTGCTTTAAAGCAAGTGATGGTAAGTCCATTTTAAGACAAGCACTAGTTCCATCTAGTGAGCCATACTTAAGTTATTTTTTAAATGTGATAACACAAATGTTTATCAAATGTTTCAAAGGTCAAAAATGCTCTTTCTCAGAAAGTTCCCTCTCTGTCACACACGATGCTAGTTTGTGACATGTCTCAGAATGATTTGCGTAGGTGCTATGATGTGCGATCAGTAGCTTGCATCCTGTGGTTTAATACTATTATGATAAGCGTCATGTTAGCAGGAAATCCTTTAGCTGATTAAGTAGGAAAGTGACATTAAATTTGGGAAACCAAATGGAAATGTTTTGTGGGTGCCACCCCTCCCCACACACTGCTATCATTTTAGATAATAATCACTTTTTATATTTTTCACCTTGGTAACTTTATGCATAAGTCTGAAATAGGCCTCTAGGATCTGAATGAGGTAAATATTGTCACTACAGGGTACGTGTTAGACTTTATCAGCACAGTCACAGTCACATGACCACCGTGCTGAACGAATTGCGCCTGCAGTGGAAAACCAGACTCGATTCTAACTTTGAACAGAGGTTGTGTGAATGGTTGTGATTGTGTTGCCCCATTATCCTTATCCTGTGGGTACGCATTAATGATCCCGTTCCCGATAAGATACGAACGACTGAACAGAGAAGCTTTCCTCTACTGGTGTGTTAAACATAAGGCCTGGTTGCCAGAAAAGGGCCAGCAAAGGGTCCAGTCCAGGCCACTGGATGGCCTTCTGAAAGAAGGCATAAATTTTGGACTTTTATCTGTATTTGTGAAAGTAGTACAGCTTTTCCTGCTGATACATCAATATGTTGATATATCGCCTATGTCCATTCATACTACACCAAACTAATTAAGTAACAGATAAACGACTGAATGGAAATGTTCTGTGATTTAACAGATGTTTTCTTTTATAATTAAAGGACAATCTGGGCACTAAGCTGCCAGAACTGTGATTTTACTAATTTATGTATTACAGTTGAAGTCCAATTTTATCTGCGCTGACATGACTGCAGGAGTATTACTTTATCAAGTGGAAAAACTGCCGTCAGGACCTGAGATCAAAGTGGCTCATGATGTAAAATGAGTTTGACATTCCTGCTCAGAGGACTTTCTGAATTTTGTTGTGGTCACTTTGGTTTGTCTGTGTTTTCTTTTGGGCTTGGTATCGCTGCTTGTTAGCCACACTGTTTCAATTTTCTAAAAGTATCTTAAAGTGTGTTTGTCTGAGACTTGTGTGAAACAAAGTAAAAGTTTAGTATGCACCAGACTCAACTTGTTGCATATGCACTCAAGATACGAGTGCACCAGTGCGTCTGTTTTCAAGCATTTCTGCAACTTTGCGAAACCAGTGACCCCACATTCACACCCACTTCTCACTGTGATTGCTGTGTGAAGGTGTTAAAGGCTGGGTTTAAACTTCTCTGGCTCCTTTTCTTTCACATAAAAAACTTTAAATGAACGTAAACTCTTTTCATGCCTCCTTCCACTGTGCTGGTTTGGATCATATATAAAGGCTTTTGCCTTTCGAAACATCTGTTCGACATGTTGTATGAATCCCTTCTTTTGTTGTCTGAAACAGCCCGTGGGCATACTTTTACATTGGGGTGACATGCCCACAAAGACAGTTATGCTGACATGCTGATGTTTTTCAGGTTGTTCTGTATAAGCATCTTAAGCCCCTTTCAGAGATGGGAACCGTAATACTGCTGCCTTCACCAATCTGTTGGAGTGATGCTATTCTGTCTTTAAGACACAGATCTCTTTTCTGTTACTTTATCTAAAGGCTTCATTCAGACATACCCATGACACTGATGGAGAGGAAAATGGTACAAATGAAATTGGACAGTTCATCAAAGTGACATCTAATGTGGTGGTATAGTGTTGGCTTGGAGCTGTGGGAGAAACAATACTGTGTTTTATTGGTCTGTAGAGATGCTGCTGTTGGTGGTGGAGGAGATCAGAACTAGGCTACTTTGACAAAGTAGTCTTCGTGTGCCCTCTGCTACTAGATCTGTATAGTCTCTCACTTTCAGGCCTCTGTCTCTGTAATCCACCTGGACTTTAGACTTGTGCCAGACTTTATGCAAATTATGTCATGGTGCTTATTTGGACGTGAAGCTGGCAGGTTCAGGTGGGAAAAAACACGTGTCTGAAAGAGCCACCAGTTTAGAGTCTGTGCAGTCCAACATTGGCTAATTAGCAGTCAACACAAAACACAGCTGAGGCCTATTTGAATTTCATGAAGGTTATAAATGTCCGGTCTAAGAAGGAGACTCTTTTAAACCAGATTTTACTTTGAACACATTGTTGAAATATTTCATGCAAATTCTAAATGTTGACTCGAGTTGCTGCATTAAAATAATAGAACAGGGTTTATTGAAAGCCTTGATTATATCCTGTTCTGAACACAGAGAGTTGGAGACCCCCAGCTGAGTAGTTATTCCTGTGCGTGCATAGTTGGTGCATTGTAATGTAAATTCTCCACTGACGAGGCAACACATCAAGCAGTCATACAGATGTCTGCACAGACCCTTGTGCTCACGATCTGATGATGATCATAGTGAAACTTGGCAGACTTGTGTATGAACTTCAACTTTCAGACAGAGGGGTGAGAGGGGTTCTTACCCATGCGAAACGCATTCCTGTGCAGTCCTCCAAGATCCTGACTGGAAGCAGATGACGTATGCGGCTGCCGAATGTTGATTGGTTGATGAGTGGGCTGGAATAGAGCGGGGAATGATACCAGACTTCACCAGGAGTGGGAGAACTGTTAAACAAAACTTCAAATATCAAAAACTAATGCTTGAAAAGCATGCTCACCCATAAATTCTGTTTTAATGCCACCGATCAGAAATAAAGTGTAGTTCAGTAATGGAAACACTGTAACTACAACAAGTAGTGAATCATGTCCACGCAAGTTTTCAAAGTAACAGCAGATACGTTTTTAAGTGCATGAGATGGAGGCAAACTGAACATTTTTTTAATGTCTTACTTCTCAGCTGAAAGGCTTCTTTAGTTCTAACAGCTAATGAGCTCCAAGCCTACAACACCAACTATCAGCCACCTATAATGCATCCCTGAGATCCCCTCCCAGTCGATTCAACCCACCGTTCACGACTTAAACCATGACACCTTAATACCTGCATGATGGCCGGGTGGGGCAACATCTCACAAAGACTTCACACCTTGGGCTCATGTGCCGCTAACAACTTGCATTGTGAATGTGTCTCAGGACCACCTCCAAGGTGACAACCCCACCAGGGGTTACATACCTGGGGCTTCTCACCTCTCTCACCTTTTAGAAATGCAGAAGCCTTTTAGATGAGAGGAAAACACCTTCAAAAAATGATTCTTCACCCACAAAAGTTTTGAGAAAAATGAAAAAACAATCAAACAAAAAACACCTGAAATGTGTAAAATCAAAGTTTTATTTATTCAAATAATTAATCTTTAAGAAGAATGTGCTTGATATAAACTAAATGCATACCAATCAAGTGCATTTCATTTGACCAGATTACAGTGCATTAAATGCAACATTTGAACTCATGTAACAAAATTACATAGTGATTCTGAGTACGTTTGCTCCAGGCGGCGGACTTCAAAGAAGTATAACAGGAAGCACGTGCCCACAACAGAATATAATCAAAACATGAGATCCTACACAGACAACAGCAGATAAAACAGTTTCACATTACTCAAAAAAAATGCTCTAGATTTACATTTTCTTCTTGAATATAATGCAACCATAAACAAGAAACAGTTCAAATCTCTGACTTCTATGAGTTGTGTTTGCGTGTTTTTCTTTTTGATGATATGAGAAGCAGATTTTCTGCCGTGGATAACATACAGAACAAACTCAGCTGATGCTCCGAAGAGACACATATTGAGAGAATCAGTGGAGAAAGGAGAAAAAGCAGACCGCTCATTATTTCCCCCTCTCTGTGTCCCCTTCTGCCTGTCTTCATCATGAAATCCCTGTTTACTACTTCCCTTCAAAGATAAGGGCAATTTATTGCCTTCACTTTCATCCTAGTGGGATCATTAAGAGCACAGCATCTGAAACACATACACTTTAATTTCTTTTTCTCCAATTGTATCTGTGCAGCCACCATGTGAGCTGAAGCTGTGTTTGTGTGCACGAAGTCTCCAGAGCATGCTGTGGTTGTTGAATGGACTCAAGAAGTCATATCTATAGTCCTGACAGAAGATGTTTTATCTTTGTGCTGCCAATGTCGAAGTAAAAATGAAGGTCTTCTGCAGCACTGTGTGCGTTTTATATGTCAAACACTTACAAAGACTGTAAAGCATCTTTTTTGTTCCTCCCTGTCTGTCTCTCATCTTTCAAAACGTACATTTTTACTATTTTTATTTTACTGCACCTATCTGAATGATTTTTTTTCTTTCATTTCTTTTTCTCAAATCTCCCCCTTCTGCCTCCTTCTTTTTGTGTTTTTCCTTTCTGCCCCTTCTCTCCTCTCTTGTTTCAACTTGTCATCCACGCGCTGCAGAATTCAGAGTCACAGGTCACAGTTTTCCAAGCCTCAACTTGGGACTTTTCCTCCGTTTCCTCTCACTCTACAAACTCCATGCACGCACATAAACAGAAAGAAGCCCACACATTCTCGAGCCTTCAAAGTCTATTTCATCTGTTTGAATTGATAAGTTCAATGACTTCCTAATTGTGCTTATTTATGAGAGGGGGAAAAAAAGAAACAGTGGGGATTGGGTGATTGGAAGCGGGAATAAGAATAAACAACGAGGATGTTTTCCTCGTTCCTTTTTTCCAGAGTGAGCGATTGCTCTCAGACCACATCTAATGGAGAGAAGTCTGGCGTGTGGTGGGTTGTGAGTGGGGGTGGGCGGTAGGGTTAGATGTATCCCAGGTGTCAGTTTGGGATGAAGAATTGGGGTTGCCATGGCGTCACTCGTGGTTTCCGGGGATTCTGATTCACAATGTGATATTGATTAAAGGTTTGGGCTTCCCTGAAGAAAACAGGAAGTATTTCATTTGGTGTGTATTTGTGAGTCCACAGAAGCTTCTTAAACTGCTTCAGCTGCTCCTCACTTCATCCCGACTGATAAAGCCATCAGACAGACATACAGTAATCCTCAGAGAGCAAATATACGTGTTGTTGCTGTTGTGTAAACCAATGGTGTGCGACCTATTATGTTTATTTGGTATAAGTCAAGCCACCAAAGTGCATTGAAAGTAAGGGTAATATAATCTGACCACTCTTACTTTAGAAGCACAGCTCAGGACCAAAAGCAGTACAATCTCTATGTGTCAGATGCTTGTTGATAATGGATTCATTTAAACTGTGTTACGAAATCGGCAAAAATGTAATCAAGTAATGTAGCTCAGTATTTAAAGGAATGCATTTTTTTATGATGCATATAAGTATGAAGACTGTATGAAAGACAGATTTCACCATTTGCTTGTGGACCACTTGTTGAAAGTTTGGCTTATTTTGTAAATCTTGTGTAGCGCTAGGCAGTTAGCAACTAAAGGTAGCACTTGTTAGCTAGGGTTAGATGGAGGGACTTTTCTGTAAGAAGGTTGCCTGATGGGTAATGTATTTTTGGCATAGGTCCAGTGTTGGAGGGGCAGTGAGGGATAGTTCATTAAGAGGGGCTTTTCACCCACCACAAATGTGCTACCATGCAGTACCAACTGCATGTTGCTTGATAGGGATGACCTATCTGTCTGTCGGTCGAATGCTGATTGGTTGACAAGTGAGCCAGTATAAGGAAGTTCACTAGAAATGTGAGAAATTCAAGAAAACCAGACAGGTTTTCCATGATTGCCCACCAGCTGCCTTGGCGATACCCAGTCAAGTAGAAAACAGAAGTAAATTAGAAGAAGCCACAGCAGCCCCAAATATGTCTATGCGGCCCAGTTCTGAGTGAACTGTTAGTCGCCACTGGGGACCAAAGTCCCGTTGGTTCAACATCTCTGTGTATTTTTCCACTTTACTGAGTTAACCCAGAGTTAACCCAATTAGGTTCCAGGTTAGAGATTAACATGTGTGAAATCACTGCATACTGACCAATCCATTCTCTGGGAAGTAGTGGGACTATTCCTGGAAGATTCCTCAGACATCTGTGCATAGAGATTAAAGTTCTGTAATACCAACCAAAATCTTTGGGTTTCCCTGAAAAACATCAGTATTGAGTATTGTTCTTGTATATGTAACTTTATGCCTTAATTTTTTCCTATTGGCTGCAAACATTTTAAAACAATTTTGTTGCTCTATAAGTGTTAATATATGAGAGCACTTACTTACACCATGCCAATTATATCATTATCTTCATTCTTTGCTCTTAGACTGATAAACATAAAAGCAGCTGAAAGAATAAAAAAACCCTTCTAAATATTAATTTTACTTACTTAATCTAAAGTGATGTCCATCTTTCATATACAGCTTATGATATAATTGAAAGCTCATGTCATGATGACATGTCGTGACAGACTCTTACTTTAATTCAATTTCAACTTTTGAAATTTAAAGTTCACCAGTCTGTGAACTTTATACATAGTTTATACAAACATACACATATGCTGTAACACTGTTATTTCCCAGTTTCTGGGTATTGGAGAGTAGATTGGCACTTTCTCACACTAGGCTCCAGAACAGATTACCCCGGCCATATTGAGAATGAGTGCCGATGCATCCAGTAACTCGGGAAGGCAATCAAATGAGCTAGGACTCGTGTATTTGGCTGTAATAGAAAACACAGAATGCCTGGAGAGCATCATATGTCTTGGATTATTATTCAGGATTGGATGGTTTGTTGGTTTTGCCTTTTTTAGAAAGAGAGAGTTTGTTTTATGTCGAGGAGAGAAGACAATGAGAAACAGATCTTTAAGAGTTTGCATGGAGCTTACAGGGCTTCAGCTGGCTCATCACAACATGCTTTTTTCTGTCTTTATTCTATTTTTATCTTCAGTGTTTTTTCCCCCCAAATGCTCACCCTTTTGTTCGCTGTCTTCATTACTTCAGTTTGTTTCTGCCACCATATGTTTAATTCTGTGCCATGGTAGGTACTTTCCACTGCAAATCACCACACAGAGGAGCGATACCGAGCACTGTGTACTCATGCCAAAACTTCCCTGGCCATTGCTTGTGTTTCATATCATCTGCCTGTTTTCATAGTGTAATGCAATTAAAATCACACTAACAGTGAAAAATATGTGTGTGTTTTTAGACTATCTGAGACCTTTTGTTTCTTTTCCTGAATGAATAAAACCACATTTCCTTCTGCATGTTATCCAGTTTCCAGAATGTGTGTGTGTGTCTCTGCATGCTCTCGCTGTGTGTATATATGTGTGTATATATGTGTGTGTGTGTCCAGCTACAAAAAGAGGTCCTGTCATCTTAACCAGGATTGTAAAGTCATGTGCTTCTCATTAAAATACTTCCCTCAGTTATGGATAAAAGGACTGATAGTTTTCAACATCAATGAAAAATCTATTTGCATACACGTATACAGGGAGTTTGTGTTTGTTTATGTGTGCTGTGGTGACAGAAATATATTAAGTCAACAGTGTGAGGACCTATCTTTTTGGGGGACAAATAATTTCCACGATATAAATCTTTTTAAGCTGAAGATTTGGTCAAACGTTATTACAGCCAGGAGAAAGCTGGCTTAAATAAGTAGAGCTTTATGGTTTTGTTTTACTTGATTTGTTTTTGCTGAAGTTGGTGTTGATAGTTGGGATGATAACGAGGCTGCGAGCCATGAAAGAAAAACGCGAGTGATGATCATATGATTAATAAAAACACGAATAAATCTTCATGGATGACTTGGCAGCTAGTTGCCAAAAGCTGATTAAGACCATGTGAGTCCATTAAATGATATCACAACTGCACATACCACCCAGGATGTGTGTGTAATTTTGTGCATGTGTGTGTGCTTATGGGTTAAAAGTGTCTCCTGTGGGTATTTGGAGACAGTGTGTGACCTGCAGGGATTTGAAAACCACAATCTTTGATCACAGGAATTCACAGAAGTCACCCTAACGAGTGCTCTGTGTACATTCTCTGTGCATTATTTGTCGATTACACTGTGCATGAGACAACCTCAAATACAAAGTAAAATGAGGACAAGCAGATGCTGTAAAAGAGTGACAGATGCGACTTTAACAAGCTTGCTGAAATGTGAAGACATACAATGAGATTGGATTATTATAGCTATTAGATGCAGTGGAGTACACTTGCTGCTTCAAGACTACAAGACTACTAAATCCTTCTTTTTACTTGTCCAACTTTAGATATAACCATTTCTGAGAAATCTCTAGACACAAGAAAAAAGAGGGGATGGAAAATTAAAATCAAAGCAGAACTTGACTGCTAGCATGTTATGTGCATGTAATCTATATTATTGCTAGGCGTGTCAGGTGAATTGAAGGTAACATAGTGATTACATTCTGTAAAAGATACTAATGCCCCTTTAAACCGAGCTTTGTTGTGAAGAGTTGGAGTTAGAGTTAAAGTTAAAATTGGGATAGTGTCACGTAGGGCTGTGCGATATGACCAAAATCTCATATCCCGATATAAGAATTCTATCGTCCCGATAACGATATAAACGATATAAATCACAAAAATGTAACATGTTCTGTAAATTCTGTGAATCTCGGGCAGCTCGTCTTGCAGGAAGTGTTTCCAGCTGCGCGTACCTGGAGTCGAGTGTTTTAACTGATGCATGAAACTATACATTTTTAGACATAAGTTTTAACGGCCGCCGTTTTCTTTGTGAGTATTTATTACACGGCGTGCTGCGGGGAAAAGCCTGTTCTAACGTTTGAATCTAAGGTTTATTTTTTTAACACCTGGCGGCTCTTTTTTACTTCTCATCCGTAATTGACCCTGTGCACGAGAAAATGCTAACTTCCTGGTTTGAGACCGGATGTGGGGTTGTACATTTTCGGTAGCTTTACTTTGCGGTCAATCGCTACTGTGAAGATGTACTCCAAAATCATGTCCAAAACTCGAAAACGGAAAGATCCCGTTAAGTTACAAAGAGCAGAAGGTGGGAACACTCACCACTGTTGTGTCATAAAAAATCTAATAATCAATTTTGACGTTTAAAGAGTTTCGATCGATCAGTTGTTTACATCACTCAACACAAGCAGAACTGCATTACAAAATCAGAAGACACATCGTCCACATTCAGAAGCACATCTCTGTATAGTGACTGGTCTTATGATTTAAACAGGCAAATGTTCAGCATTCAAACTACAGGTGAAGAATAGTCAAACCAGATGTTTCCCGTTATGTCGATATCAGCTAGTCAAGTACACACCTACACAGCATGTTAACAAACCGTGAAAAAAGGCCACACAAAAAATGAATGATTGGTGGTAAGGGTTTCTATACATTAGTATTTACGAAGGGTATGTTGTGACTTACCTTCAAAATTACAGTGGTCCCTCGCTATAACGCGGTTCACCTTTCACCTCGCTGTTTTGCGGATTTTTTAGTGCAAGTTTGCATGCTTATTTTTACGTCACCGTAACGTCTCTCCTGTACAGTACAGAATCGCTGCATCGATCGCTAGCAGTGTGACTCTGAAGTGCAGTACTGTATGTCCACGATGTCCACGAAACGTTTTGCACCGTCAAAAAATAAAATTGGCGACTTGATTTCACCTATCACTGGTTATTTTTAGAACATAACAGCCGCGATAAACGAGGGACAGCTGAGAAATATAACTGTTGAATCCCTTTTCTCTTTTGCGCTGAGGCGCGGGGGAAAAATATCGACAAGTCGATGAACATCATTTACAGATATATTGGGTTAATGCCCAAGACATCTATAGAAATGTAAATCGCCGCTTGATTCATTCATTTGCTTAACTTGTTTTGGACCGTAAACAGGGCGCGAATAGGACACCGGAAACAAAGCTCCCCACAGGAGTTTCCGCACCGGAAGTAGCATATGCTAACGTGCACGTAGTCAATAATCTGCTCTTTCACGTGATTCAGTTTATTTTGAAAAGTCTCAACAGGATATTGAGCTTTATTGTGAAAGGTTTATATGGAACATAAACAAGCGGACACGCGATGCTGTTACCGTCGTTGTTGCTAAACACAACGCATAAAAACAGGCGCTTGTCCGTCCGTAGTGTGGTTGTATTAAATATAAGAGAAAGAGAGAATTTTAAGAAATTCATATAGCCACTACAGTGACCGTCAAAACGATGAAAAAATATTGCCGTAAACAGTTTATTTTGCGACACCACGAAACAAACGATAGCGTAAAATGAAACGATAGACGTTTTTATATCGTCATCCGATATATATCGTTATATCGAACAGCCCTAGTGTCACGGTCTCAGTGTTTATGTTTTTGATTATTAATATTATTTGATTCAGTTAGTTTCTGGTTATACTTTAGTGATTTTTAGATCGCTCCCTTCACGTCGAGTCAGTTATGTTTTCTTGTCTGTTCTTTCCCGGTCTCTATGTCCCGTGTCTCCCCAGTCAGTCGTGTCTCCATGTCACAGTTTGCTACTCTTGTCTCTGTGCTCCATGTTCGCTCTGTCTTCGCTGTCAGCTTTGACAGTCTCGTGTCCTGCGTTCAGTGTTTTCGGTTTTGCTTACGCCCTGTTTCGATTTGTCGGATTAGTCCCAGCTGTGTCTCCCTCCTGTTTCCCATTCCCTCATTACTCCCTGGTGTATTGGAGCCCTGTGGTGTCCTCTGTCCGTTGTCGCATCGTTACCGCATGTCGCTGTGTGTCTTTTGCCTTCTTGCTCCCATAGCTAAGTGTTTCCTCCGAGTTCCCAGTTTCAGTTTCTAGTTCTAGTTCCAAAGTTTCTGTTTCTAGTTTTGGTTATGTGTTCTTGTATCAAATTTTGCACAGCTATTAAAGCTGCTTCCTTCAGTTAAACCTTTTGTTTTGAGTCCTGCATTTGAGGCCTGCCACAGCACTAGTCATGACAGGTTCTGGCTCGAGTAAACATTTGATGGTTACTTCTTAACTTATTCCACTTTTCCATAATGACCTACAAGGTTTGACTCGACTCAACTCGGTTTCAGTTATTTTTCCATTATAGTACCACCTCAATGTGTGTGGGGTTGTCATAAGAACGCGGCTGAAGTCCTGTGACATCATTTATATATGACACAAACAACACAACAATGGAAGACACTGAGATGATGGTAAGTGTATGCACTTTGTCATTGGACCATGGTGTTGGTTTTTGTGTAGCCATTTCCCTCGAACTTTCCTGCTCATGTCCCCTACAATCCACTCGCCAAGTTTCAAGTTTAAATAGTCGTTGGGACTGTCAAAGAACAGACAGGTGTCCTACTTATGCCAGGTTAAGCTGTCAAACTATACTGAAATGGGCAATAAGGTTTTTGACCACTCGAGGGGAAAACATTACCATATTTTCTCTCGTCAAGCGATCCAGACTTTTTAGTGAGTTGGTAATGTATAAGTGGTATGAAGAACTTTCCAGAACCACATTTCAATGTCCTGTTACCTCAGAACAACTAGTATTATAGGCCATTATGTCTGCGATCTTGTCAGTCTTTTACCTTTACAAAAGTCAAAATAGACAAAGAGTTTTTTTGCAGTGATGTTAAATTAAGTGTTAAAAGCAATGAAAGCTACAGCCGTGGTTTGCTCTTCTCATCTTTGTGACGGGGGGAAGCGCATCTCTGAATGAGTGAATGGGAGTTTAGTAGAACCATCTGTGTGATATAATGAAAAAAACAAACCTTATGAGAGACTTGGGGAATTATGGAAATGGGTGAATAGGAGGGTGAGAAAGTCAATAAAGGAGTTGGAAAAGACGCTAGGCGTGTCATCCAGCCTCATTCTCAGATGGCGAGTCACTCAGTGGTACAGTCACAGTGAGTGAGACTTACGACCTTGTCTGCAGAGTACATGACACAAGATCGAGTCGTCACCTCTCCCACGATTGAGCTACAAGCTGCACTCCACATTCTCACTTACATCAAAGAGAGCAGCGTGATGATAAAATCCACAGTGTGCATGTGTCTGAGTGTCACACTGAGGGCAAGAGACACAAATAAGATTGAAGAAGACAAACAATGTAGGAAAGACGGAGGGAAATGAACTGTTGTTTAATCTGACTCAGAGCCAAAACATGTCTAATCAGTCTGACCTGATACTGGCGCGCGCACACACACACACACACACACACACACACACACACACACACACACACACACACACACAAAGAGAAAATGAAAAGAAAACATGAATACGGAGGCGAGTGAGAGAGATGTTTGGTTACCGACAGCTTTCTCAGGACTCACATGTATTAACAGTAAGAGGGAAATGATCACGACATTAGAAGACTTACCACAACATTATGTTAAATATGAAGCCAAAGTACCATAACAAAGGAAAACAGCTAGCATGGGTCTGAAATCAACCTCCCACTTTCCCCGAAGTTCACTTTTTATCAGTATGTCTTGTTTGTTTGAAACTGGAAAATGACAAATTATGATTTTTTGGATGGTTTTATCCTCTTCTGTTTCTCTGGAAATCCCCCCTGGCATCGCAGACCTGATGAAATAACAGAAACTGGAAGTCTTCTTTTCTTTTTTTGATAAGCAAAGATAATTGTCACTGTGTGGGAGTGAGAACATATTGCAAGATCTTTGCCAATATCAGTGACTGCTTATTGCACAACTGATAAAAAACTACTCTGCAATGTACTCTTCGGGATATTAAAATGGCCTGTAGTGTGGTCTCTGCTGTCATAGCACATCTGCTTCAAGGTTTGATGTATTGTGCGTTCAGACTGGTTACCTGTTGCCATCAGCTCCGGCCAATCTCCTCTAACCTTTGACATCAGCATTACAGTTTTGCCCAGAGGACTGGATACTTCCTGTTTTTGGGCCATCCTATCTAAACTCTTGAGATGGTTCTGTGGGAAACCCCAGTAGAACAGCAGTTTCTGAACTACTCAGACCATTTTGCACCAACAACCATGTCACCTTAAAAAGTCTCCTTAATCTCCTTACTTCATCATTGCTTGGTTTGAACTTCAGCAAGACTTCACAATGTCTCTGTACAGTCAATTGAACAGAACCTAATAAAGTGTGAATGTGTATTTAAACCCAGTATCAGCACTAATTCATGTACATGGAAAGATTCTGGATGACTTGTGTATCCTAAATTCTGAGACAGTGAACAATGGCTGTTG
>NW_027051952.1:0-73631 GCF_036321145.2 Pelmatolapia mariae
CCTAAGGAACCCCAAAGCGCTTTACATATCCAGTCTATCCAGCTCCATTCTCGCTACACATTCACACACTGGTGATGGCAAGCTATGTTGTAGCCACAGCCACCCTGGGGCGCACTGACAGAGGCGATAAAATGAAGAGTAGACTGATATATTGAACATTCCTTTATTGGGTGATAAAATCAGACCATGTCATAACTGCACTTGAATCTGTACGAGGCTCAGTATTTGATATCAGAGCCTTAAACAGGCTGACTTCTGCTAAATGGGTCAATTTGGGCAGAACGTATACAAACACAATATAGAATATGATGTAACACTATAGATAACTTAGCTCAGAATATATAAAGCATATAAACAATTACAGCAATATGATGCAACAAACACAGCAGTGCTACTAATCCAAAATACTCAAAGCTTCATAGAACTGAAACAAACATTTATTTTTAGCTCCATTCTGCTGCTGATACATACTTTAGGTTTCTGAATATTAAACTTGTTGCTGCCTTTCATAGTGTGTAACTTGAAGGCCCTGAGTACTTTCTCCCACACTGAAAACACTCGAATGATACATTTATTTGAACATTACCTAATAAGATTGATTCAGGACAGAGAATTAGTTATTTTAAACTTTTCTAGCAGTCCTTCACAAACAGGGAACAGTCTGTCTATTCTCTCCATCTGTCAGCTGCTGCTGGCTCTTCCTCCTCCTCTTCCTCACACACTGCTGAGTTTGTCCTGGTGGATCATCAGGGGGGCAAAGCCTCACAGATGATGTGCAGCAGTGGGTCCCTCAGTCTGTCCTCACTCTGGACACTTGCAGTTGTCACACATGGAAATGAAATGTGTGATAAGCTGCAGGATTCAAACACAAGTGTAACTTATGAATACATGTTCATACTTTTATTCCACAATCAGAGAGAAAGGAAAAGAGAGAGAGTGCAGGACAGACAGACAGGTGACAGTCTCAGGTGTATACACTGCTACAAAACAGCACAAGAGAAGGAGGATTTAGTGTTTGTGTTATTACGAGTGCTAAACAAGAAGAGTTCCAGATGGTCCAGTGGACACATGTGTGACTCCTGTGATTAAAGCATCTTTCTTTCAGCTTAACGAGTGAACCGTCAGCTCGTTCAGACACACGTTAAAATCCGTTTGGCTCGACACCACCGAACAGAGGCAGCAATATAACATAGCTAACATTAACAGTGCAGTGAATCCTGCTTGTGCCATGATATTCAGGACTGCAAACCGAGCAGCATCACTGACTTTCAGCTTGTTGTGTTTGTGGATATATGACTGACTTTAATTATCCATAAAATCATCACATTCTCTGTAAGATTAATGTCAACTACTGAACGGCGTATATTTTGAAGTGAAGGCACATAACTTTCCCGACATGTGGCCAACAGTAATGTTTTAATGTTCTTCATTATTAAACATTTGCACATAAATAAGTGACATAATATCCAGTACTTACTTTTGAAAGTTTACTCTGTGGCCGCTCCGTTTCCACCGGTTTTTTTCGGCAAAATTATCCACACCACCGCTGCGCTATGAAGTCTGGGATATGTTGGGCCATGAAGGCTACACCGACCCATCCTTAAAATTCAGGGAAATGAAGGACGCATTTGAGGGCCGCATTTTGAGCAGCCTTTGAATTGGGACAGCCTTCGTTACGTCGCTGTGACGTAATCGGCCTTAAAATGCGGCCTTTAAGGCTGCAGACCCTGAATTGGGATACAGTCCAAATCCGGTCATTGGTACTTCCTGGCTTGTGTAGTTACTAGGTAACAAAAGCTCAACACTGCCCCTAGCGTCCTGGAGCACTTCCGTTGTGATTTGGAGTTTGCATGTGTTTTGGGGTTTGCATGTGTTTTGGATTTTGTACGTGTTTTGTATTTTGCATGTGTTTTGGAGTTTGCATGTGTTTTGTATTTTGTACGTGTTTTGTATTTTGCATGTGTTTTGGATTTTGTACGTGTTTTGGAGTTTGTGCGTGCTATTTGGAATTTGTAAGTGTTTTGGAGTTTGTACATGTTTTGTCTCTAGGGGCCACCGTACAAAACAAGTCTACATACTGTGTATGTGTGTGCAGGCAAACTATGTGTGTCTTGACCTCAGTGCATGGCCTCACTCGACAAGCAAAGACTCTGAGTCATCTGTTGCCAGGCAGACTCCAACGCCGCAAGTTGCTGAATACACACAGGCCTCTATTCTGTTTCTATATAATATGTGGTGTATTGTAAGCATGTATGCAATCCTTTCATAACTCAAGGTCACTTTACTCAATAGATCGGCCAGACATCGTGCTGCCCGAAGCTTATGACCATCAATTAACTTGACCGAGCTTCAACTCTTTAATAAGCACAAAAATGCAAATGTGTATAAGATGAATGCAGTTGCACCTGCAATGAAAGATCGTCATGTGATTATGATAACACCTGAAATACAGACTTGAAATACAGACTTTAATGTAACATCAACAGTTTCAATAAATGCTCTGGTGAAATGATAATGATAAATGATAAGTGATGCAACAGAAACAATAATGGTTATGAATAGTAACAGTAAAATAATATTCTCATCTCTACAAGGCCAAATGAAAAGTAGTCAAAAACGGCCAATTATACCCTGGACACCAGAGGGTTAAAGGTTAAAAGCAAAGTTGTCATCAAGTACTGTTTATATTTGTGTGTATAGGGCTTTGGAGTTTACGTCATGCCGAAATGCATTGTGGGAGCACGGCGCTATTTTCGGGGTCTACGAATCAAAACAAACACACTGTGTTGGAACAAGGACGACAAGAAACATACTTAAAAGCAGCTCAAAAGAAAACGGACGGTATAGAGAAGAGACCGATTGCGTCCAGAGGTGAAGCAGTGGTACTTGAAAAAAAATAGAGTGCATCGCAAATCTGGACCCAAATGAAATACGGCAGTGGAGTAAAGACCCAGATGACTTATCGCCACTGTCCTACCCCGATATCTTCACGTATCTTGTTTGTGGAGTAAGCGCTTACACTGCGAACCAGTTTCGTAATTACAACTACGTACATCGTCATTCATACCAAGGTAAGTCAGCTAGCACATATGTCTGCAAAGACACTCCATTCATTGTTTGATCGCAATTTCTATAACTTCCGAGACCACCAACGATAATTTATTCAGCTATAAAGTGTAATATGAACATATTAGAACTTACCGGAATGAAAATGTCTGGAGCACACCAACTGATATCTGGAGATGTAACAGAACTTGATATCAGCTTGTGTCACGGCTGCTATCCAGGCTAGACGCCTTCGTTTGGTGTCTAGCCTGGACCGTGCCGGTCGTAAGATCGAACATTGCAGCCGACCACACAGCAAGTACTCACTTGCGCTTTGCTTAGACCCCCAAAATGGCGGATCGGGCCAAAATCCTTTCCACGCCCACCCCCGTGACATCACGCTCCAAAGCCCTATAGCTACAGCTATTTTGAGTATTAACTTGGTGCCTTTGGGTGAAATAATGGTAGTATGAGTGATCCATATGGTCACAAAGAATAGCCACTTGTTTCTGTGCTACCAAAGTTCCCCCTTCATTCAAAATGTGTTTATCATCAGCACCGACACATTAAACTACTTCAACATGATAAATGTCTTCAAGCTCACACTGAGGCCTGTGGGGCACTATCAGCCACTCAGACAGTACACACATTTATGTGTATTTGTATATGAATATTTCATACTGTAAGGCTGCCTGTTTATTAAAGGGAAATGAACAAAGTACATTGGAATTGTACATAATAATATCACGGATGATAAATTCAATAGATTTTAAGTAGATGCTTGTGCATTCTTAAAGTCTCATATGTTGAATTGAACTATGTGATCTGTTCAAAGCCTCCTAGTCAGTGCTGTTCTCCATGCCTGTCTGACTTGATGTTATCAGCACAAACACTTTAAAGGTGATCATTTAGGACTTCAGCAATAATACAGACAGTAATGTAGTTAGCAACAAAACAGTTTTATTGGGAATTAACTTAAAAAACAAACAAACATCTGTCTCCTATTTTCTGTCACACAGGAAAGAAGCATCAATATCAATTACAACAGGTTACAATTGTCCTACAATGAGCTACTTTTTACTTTCAAGACATTTCAGAGCTTTACCTTTTATTAGAGTATTGTTCAACACTAGTATCTGTACTTCTACTTAAATAAATACTGTGTGTACTTTTACCACCTCTGCTGATAGCTTTGCATTGTTAAGAGGTGTATTTTCTGGTATAAAGGCCATTCAGCCACGGTATTTACACTCTCCAACATGGATATATGAAGAATGTGAAGGAGGAACGGAGAGCTGAACGTCTGAGTGTTAGCCTGTGGACAGCCCAACCATCCGACTACAAATGATTGCTGTAATAGGTGTAGGCTGCTGGGGGATTCCCATGATGCACTGGGGGTTTCTTCCTCACTCACTATGTGTTAATAGACCTCTCTGCACTGAATCATACTTGTTATTAATTTCTGGCTCCTGTGATGTTTGTAAACTGTCATGAAAGTGATGATAAGGATGTTCAACAGTCCCAGTTTGCAGCAGAAATGTTCATGTTACAAATACAGCATAGCTGATCTGGGATCAGTGTGTTCACACCTGCTGCTACAACAAGGTTTCATGTCTCCACACGTCAGCATGTGAACTTTACTCTGACTGAGTCTAAGCAGTCAGACGGCATATTTTTAATGTTAACACATCAACACACACAGAGCTGAGCCCCTCCCACCTGTGCTGAGCTTCAGGTGGAGTCCCGCCTCCTTCCAGGAAGCAGCTCACCTGTGTGTCCATGTTAGTGTCCAGGTGTGGAGTGGAGCTTGTTGTTGGTGTGTGAAGAAACTGTAAGTTTGCTTTGTTTTCTGCTTTAACAGTTTGTATTTAGGAACTTTGCTGTTTGTTCAGCTCATGTTTGATGTCTTCACACAACAAACTGTATGTGTTTTTATTTCCGGTCTCTCCATTAAAGTCAGTGTGTAATGTTTCCTGGCTAACATCAACTGTGTGCAGTTCCAGCACAACGGACTCACAGCTGGACCAACGAGGCCAAGTGTGTCCGCTATTCTGAGCTACGTTCGTGTTTGTGTACTTATAATTTGTACTTTGTGAGTTCACTCGGAGTCCACAGAGGACGCAGCGTACGTGATGACGTCACAACCCTTTGCCTCCTTTACTGTCACTGTGATTAATATTTACACATGAGTAGGGTTGCCAACTCGCTGAAAAATAAATAAGGGACACCGCGTGGCCGGGCAACCCAGGTGTCTTCACCCTTGCCAGTGTGGTGAATTTTGTAGCTCTTTTTTTTGTGTGTGAAATTATTTTTTTAACCATTTGACTTGAATTTGATTTAAGTAGATGCGTATTCTTTGTGATATGAACACATGGGAAACAAATGATCATTTAGCCATTTATTTTTTAGCTCAAAATGACAACATTAACACAATAAAACAGGCCTCTTTCTTAAACAGAAGCCCGTCATGCTTAACTTTTGAGAATATAAGTAAATCTTTCTTTAAAAGAACTCTGTCCTGCTTAACTTAAAATTATATAAATTAATAGAAAACAATAGAACAAAAACATTCTTGTAACAGTACACATATAGTGCATTTAGTACAATTGGCTTCAGTTGTATATAGTATTTGTATTTCTATTTTATTCTATTGTATATATTATTCTATTCTATTTTACTCTATTGTATATAGTATTTTATTTTATTTTACTGTATTTTATTGCATTCCAGTGTTTTCTAATTTCTGCTACATAACTTTGCACTTTTGCTGTAACAAAACAAATTTCCCACCTGTGGGACTAATAAAGGTCATCTTATCTTATCTTATCTTAGTTGAGGTATTATTTCAGCTTTTTTAATGCTAATCAGCTGGTCCTGTTTGTAAAACCCGCTTGTTCCCATGATTACGCATCATAACTCATCATCCTTATTCATCTATGTATTACTTTTATGTATTAGTCATCTATTTGTTGTAATCATCTATCCTTGCAGTTGTTTATTACACAAAATAAATTATATTATCACACTTCTGGCCACATAGCGCTGATATTCACCTCACATGCCCATATTAACCTTAACCAGAGGGTTTAAAAAAAACAAACCAGTGTTTACATACCATATCTGCTTCTGCCATGGCCTGGTGGACAACAAATTGGTTAAGGGTTCCCCGAGCTTTCACGCCCCTCATGTTCTTCATGTGCCCACCATTAGAAGCATGTCTGTGGAAAAAGTGCGCCAGCACACAGTGCAGTGCGCTTTATAGGTGTTATCGTGCACTTTTCCAGCCAGGTGTTTTCCTTTTCCCATTCCTCCCAGTACTTTTGCAGCCTTTTTTTTTCTTTCTCTGAGGGGAACAAACATTGCTGGTCTAATGCTGGGCTTACACTGTGCGATTTTTGGCCCATTTTGAGCCGATTTTTGAGTCGTGCGACCGATTTGGTGATCGGCCCGATTTTGGCCTTCATCGTGCATCGTGTAGTATACGTGGGGTAACAAGAAGCGATTAACACCAGCTCCCTATCATCAATCGCTCCTGAGGGTGTCACCGCAGCCGCTCACACTGCTCACGGGCAAACACGTAAACGTCGGTTAAAAAGACGGAGTAGCACGGCTGTGCAGCGTGTGATCTGGACACAACTTGTAGAAAATTAACAGGACTACAACAACCGTGAAAATAGTTGGATTTACATTGCTGCTCAATCACAGCTGCCTGATGAATGTTTTTCATTAGCAATTTAGCAAAGTTGATGGTGATGGTGTGTGTGTCTGTGTGAGTGAAAGACAGAGAGGGAGAGCGAGTGACAGATTTTCTGTTATAACCTTCATTTTATGGACGCATAGTGTGAGCACTCAGGTCGCATCAGAGCATCGGGCGGTATTGTGTGAGACCCTGCATCGTGACCTACCAACTTATAACCCACGAACTTATAACCCCTGCGAGTCAATCGTGCAGTTTGAGCAGGAGCTGAATAACGTGATTGAAAAAATCGCACAGTGTCTGCCCAGCTTTAGGTGTACTGTCGTTCGAGACTTGCACCGCAGTGTCGGCGTTTGTTTCCCTGTTGGCCATGCTTCTTGTTGTGGTCATCTGTTGTCTTCCGGTATTTTCTCCGTAAGCGACCTTTCCTCGGCCAATGAGATAAGCGGTAATCTGAATTGTCATACTCGAATTGTCATAAGTGTGCTGTCAGCTCATTGGTCACAAAGCAGGAGAGGGGGCTGGGAATTATATTTTCAAACAAAGCCTTAATTCCATTAACATTTATAGACTACTTTTGATTCTCACTGTATTACGGCCCTTATTAGCTCAATACGGGACGTGTACTTTTGTTTCTAAATACGGGACGATTCCGTTTTTTAAGGGCAACCCTACACATGAGACACCTGCAGAGCTCTGGCGCTATGCTAACCACACAGCATGCTAACGCTAAGAGCTCTTAAAGACACGAGTTAAAAAGCTGCTTTTAGTTTGTGATCAGAATCCAGAACTGAGACCAGCAGCAGAGCTGATGGGTGATGAATTACTGGATGGTAGAAGCTTCTCATTAGCAGTAAATCAGTGTGCATCAGAGTAGCTGATGGCAGCTTCCTCTGCCTCACACTGCTGTCTGACTGCATTCAGCTGACACTGAGATGAAGCAGGAAGGAAGCAGCTGATATTTGGACAGCACGCATGATGGAAAGGAGGATTTCAGTTGATGTGCACATGAATGATTTGTGTTTCCTCTGCAGGTGAAGGTAGAAAGTGTGTGTGAGCTGAATTGAGCAGCATGGATCAGTGTGAGGACAGAGAGGAGGGAGTCCCTCCCTCTAAAAGCACTCTGTGTGGGGAACATGAGAGCCAGACCAAAGCTCAGAGGTGAGATGACAATCTCTAACTGTCCATGACTCTTCTCCATGTCACAGCTCAGCATTCACATCACTGCTCCATCATTATTCACAGGAACCCACCTGGACCTCCACCCATCTCTGTGTCCTTACAGAGTGACGTGTCTAAAGATCTCCCCATTGATTTTAAAGTCTCTGCTGCAGAGAGGTGAGCTGTTAGTAACAAGAACTCTTTGATTTAAATGATTTGGATGTTTCCTGGTTTCTAAAATGCATCTCTGTAGGAGAGCAGTGTCTCAAAGGACACACAGGCTCAGCTGTAACTGTCACTTTATCTGGTTTAAGACACATTTGGACACAATTGGCTGTTTTTAACTAATTATTTTAATCACAGGTGTAAATTTAGACCTCACACATCTGGATCCTAAACTATGATAGAAACAGCTGCTAGCAGTGGGTAGTTTGAATTTTGTTTTCCTGCAGAAAGCTGAACTGTAATCTAAGAGGATGTTACTGACAGGAAACAGCTGCATTATCTGCAGTCTGTGTGATCACAGCTGCTTCAATGACTTTATCATGTTTGTGTCTGCAGAGGTCAGAGGTCACAGTCTGCAGGATCCAGCTGTTTGTCTGTGAGGAGTGACCAGTCCAAACATGAACCTCCAGACTTCAGTGGTGAACCTGGACCAACGAGGTCAGAGAGCTGTGATGACTCCTTTACATGTTTGTGTTTCCTGGATAAATCTGACCTGAAACATCCTCAGATTGTTACAAAGATTCATGAAAAGAAAACAATGAAAGAGAAAAGATCCAAATGTTAGACTTGGTCATTTGCTGTTTGAGGACAGTGATGCTCATATCTGTGGGGAAAGTGTGACCTGAGTGGGTTCATGTTTGTCTTTAAAGAGCTGCTCTGATTCTCTTTGTGTCTGATCTGTGAAACAGTCTGAGAGGTCACACAGAGACCCAGCAGCTAAAGCCTGGATCATACTGGCTGCTGTTACTCCATCAGGACAACACTGAACCACAGTGCTGTTCATGGAAATCAATCAGTGCAACTTTACACTGTATTACCAAACGTGCTGACTCGTCTGCCTTCACACATGTAAACTTGAGTGACATCATATTCTTAATCCACAAATATTTAATGTGATGTCAGCCATGAACTCAACATATAACAGCTTGAACTAAAAAGGCTTTTCACAGGTTTATGAGTGTTTATGGAAATTTAACGGTTCTTTCAGAAGCACATTTGTGAGGTCAGACACTGATGTTTGATGACAACTGTATATTTGGCACAATGCAGTCATACAAGTACTGTTGCCCTGGCAACCACCAAACCTATACTCGCCAATTACATTGCGAGATGGAGAGGTGTGATTGGTCACTCGAGAGTTCAGCTGTGAGTTTAACAAACTGTTGTTAAACTCCTGATATATTCTGAGTTTTTATTAAATTTAGATTAAATATTTTGTGTTTTTTACAGAGTTTAAAACCCAACAAAGAAGTGTCAGTGATCAGGATAACAGTGGAAGGACTCTGGAGTATAATTTGTATTATTGATCATTTTGATCTATGACAGCAAAACTACAAATACAGATGCAACAAGGGAAGCAGCAAAAGTGACTGAACACAGCTTTTAGAGGCTAAATTCACATTTCAATAACCAAAGTGGCCTCATCTAAGTGTGTGTGTGTGTGTGTGTGTGTGTGTGTGTGTGCGTGCGTGCGTGCGTGCGTGCGTGTGTGTCCATGTTTCCTCCACAGAGTGGACCAGCAGAGCTCAGAGGTTCCCAGTGCTCAGTCTGCCCAGCAGCATCAAACACACCTGGACTCCATATTTATGGTCTGTACATGAACAACTACTACTTTATTACTAATATTAATAATAATACATTTGTGTATAGGTCCCTTTCAGAACACCAAGGACTCTGTGGACTAAATGACCAAAAGAATCAAACTTTGAAATCAGACGGTGCAAATGTGATCACAGGGAAACGTTTAAAACATCGAGGCTTTAAACAAAAAACAAAGTGAAACCGTTTGTAGTTGAGATCAGTGGGAATGAAGCTGAATAACTGTTTCTTCAATAACTTTGAGAAATAAATGACAGATACGATGGAAAGTAGCAGCATTAGCACTTACTAATGATGTGAGTTGACACCCGGCTGTATTGAGACGACCACATTAGGTGGTCCTCAACTGTAATGGAAACCAGTGGATCCAGTCCAGTTGTGGCGACCTGTGGTGAGTCGATCTGAGCAGCTACTAATGGAAACGGGGCCATAGATGTGTTTGTGCTTAATAACAATGAATCACAGGATTTTTATATTTATGATAAAATCTCATGTTGTTTGTTGAAGTGTGCAGTTCAGGGTGTGTTACTAAAACTGTTTGCTCACTTTCCAAAGACCCAGCCCCCATAAAAAGCAGCCAATCAGCTTCTAAGAGTTACACACCTACACATATCTATCAAGTTAACTCTGGTCTAACACACTTGGATTTAGCTTGCAGAATGTTCCTGTACAAGGACTGAAAATGATTT
Source organism: Pelmatolapia mariae (assembly GCF_036321145.2). NCBI lineage: Eukaryota > Metazoa > Chordata > Actinopteri > Cichliformes > Cichlidae > Pelmatolapia > Pelmatolapia mariae. Next base: position 10,417 of record NW_027051952.1, read on the forward strand.
AAAAAATTTAGTGAAAGTAGTAGAGAAAGTAAACCCGATGGGAAGGAGGAGGACTCTCAGCGGCTCACTTCCAGCTCATATTCAGACATTTGACGTCTCACTGAAAGCAATGCTGTCCTTGTAATGTAGTTTATGATTTTTATACATCTTTTTATGGACAAGTCCAGTTTTTCTGTAGAGCCTCTCAAGTTGGTGACAGCAGTCAAAGTTCACGTGTAAACCAGAGCAGCAAATCAGGTCCAAATGTGTTGTTCACAGTGAGTTGGATCATCAGTATGCTGCTATGTTAACATCCTGCAGCAGGATGTGTTTGGTCAGAGAATGGATAGATTATGAAGTCATTGTTGAGTTTAGGGGGATGGTAGACAGTGAATCCCAAAAGGTTGATTCTGTTCATCTGGGTGTTTTCAGTGGGAGAAACATTTCATCATCATCACAGTGACCTCTTCAGTCTCAGCTGACTGCAGGTTTCCAATCTTATGAACAGAACATTTGTATAATGACTAAAACCACCACCACTGAAGGAACAATGGGCTTGGAGGTCAGTTCCTTCATCATTGGTACGCATATTGTCATGACCATTGATCAACAACCACTGATCAATGTCCATGAGTCCCAGTCACAGAGAGTTGGGGAAGATGGTGACAGTTGTACCCTTAGGCCCCCTCCTCCATCTAACATCTCCAGGTTTCTGGCTTCGATCATCAACCCGTTGGTAGTTCAGCTCTGAACACCAGTGAAATGTTTCTCCCACTTAAATCACTGCATTCATATGAACAGAATCACCGTTTTGGCATCATGGAGTTTGGAGAACGTCTCAGTTAATCGGATAAAGTCAAACTTACAATTAGTGAAGAGATCGTGGATGATATGCTCCTTGATCGTTCAGAAGTGGATGTTGTGTAGACTGAAGTTCAGAGTGGTGGCTCATTCGTAAAGTATTCTGTTCCAGCTGCTGGAGGACAACATCATCACTTTTGTGAAGAACGAGCTGAAGAAGATCCAGAAGGCTCTGAGTCCAAATAAGCCCCAGTGCTTGGAGTTTCGGAGGGAGGTTGATGAGGAGAGGAGCAGCAGAGAGGCATTTGTGAAGATCGCAGTGGACTTCCTGAGGAGAATGAAGCAGGAGGAGCTGGCTGACCGTCTGCAGAGCAGTAAGAGGATTTATCTAAAGATTTAAGCTGCTGGATAAATGAGAGACTTGTGACACCAGTGTGTTCAGTCATTTCTCAGTGGGTCAGAAATTATCATCAGCATTCTGAAAAATATGATTGTTGAAGATTTATTTTTATTATTATTATTCAGAACTTCCAGCTGCAGTTTGTCATCATAACATTAAATCTACACTGAAGAAGAAGTTCCAGTGTGTGTTTGAGGGGATCGCTAAAGCAGGAAACCCAACCCTTCTGAATCAGATCTACACAGAGCTCTACATCACAGAGGGAGGGACTGCAGAGGTCAATGATGAACATGAGGTCAGACAGATTGAAACAGCATCCAGGAAACCAGACAGACCAGAAACAACAATCAGACAAGAAGACATCTTTAAAGCCTCACCTGGAAGAGATGAACCAATCAGAACAGTGCTGACAAAGGGAGTGGCTGGCATTGGGAAAACAGTCTTAACACAGAAATACAGCCTGGACTGGGCTGAAGACAAAGCCAACCAGGACATCCAGTTCATATTTCCATTCACTTTCAGAGAGCTGAATGTGTTGAAAGAGGAAAAGTTCAGCTTGGTGGAACTTGTTCATCACTTCTTTACTGAAACCAAAGAAGCAGGAATCTGCAGCTTTGAAGACTTCCAGGTTGTGTTCATCTTTGATGGTCTGGATGAGTGTCGACTTCCTCTGGACTTCCACAAAACTACAATCCTAACTGACCCTAGAAAGTCCACCTCAGTGGATGTGCTTCTGATAAACCTCATCAGGGGGAAACTGCTTCCCTCTGCTCGCCTCTGGATAACCACACGACCTGCAGCAGCCAATCAGATCCCTCCTGATTGTGTTGGCATGGTGACAGAGGTCAGAGGGTTCACTGACCCACAGAAGGAGGAGTACTTCAGGAAGAGATTCAGAGATGAGGAGCAGGCCAGCAGGATCCTCTCCCACATCAAGACATCACAAAGCCTCCACATCATGTGCCACATCCCAGTCTTCTGCTGGATCACTGCTACAGTTCTGGAGGATGTGCTGGAAACCAGAGAGAGAGGACAGCTGCCCAAGACCCTGACTGAGATGTACATCCACTTCCTGGTGGTTCAGGCCAAAGTGAAGAAGGTCAAGTATGATGGAGGAGCTGAGACAGATCCACACTGGAGTCCAGAGAGCAGGAAGATGATTGAGTCACTGGGAAAACTGGCTTTTGATCAGCTGCAGAAAGGAAACCTGATCTTCTATGAATCAGACCTGACAGAGTGTGGCATCGATATCAGAGCAGCCTCAGTGTACTCAGGAGTGTTCACACAGATCTTTAAAGAGGAGAGAGGACTGTACCAGGACAAGGTGTTCTGCTTCATCCATCTGAGTGTTCAGGAGTTTCTGGCTGCTCTTCATGTCCATCTGACCTTCATCAACTCTGGACTCAATCTGCTGGAAGAACAACAGACAACCTCGATGTTGTCTAAGTTAATTAGCAAACAAACCTACAATCTCTCCACCGGAGTGCTGTGAACAAGGCCTTACAGAGTCCAAATGGACACCTGGACTTGTTCCTCCGCTTCCTCCTGGGTCTTTCACTGCAGACCAATCAGACTCTCCTACGAGGTCTGCTGACACAGACAGGAAGTAGCTCACAGACCAGTCAGGAAACAGTCCAGTACATCAAGGAGAAGCTCAGTGAGAATTTCTCTGCAGAGAAAAGCATCAATCTGTTCCACTGTCTGAATGAACTGAATGATCGTTCTCTAGTGGAGGAGATCCAACAGTACACTAGATCAGGAAGTCTCTCCAAATATAAACTGTCTCCTGCTCAGTGGTCAGCTCTGGTCTTCATCTTACTGTCATCAGAAAAAGATCTGGATGTGTTTGACCTGAAGAAATACTCTGCTTCAGAGGAGGCTCTTCTGAGGCTGCTGCCAGTGGTCAAAGCCTCCAACAAAGCTCTGTGAGTACATTTGTAGTCATGTCTTTACTTTAACATCCAACTGTGTCAGTAATTTATTTCACCAGTCTTTCTGTCTTTTTATGAATTTGTATCCTAAAGTTTTGGAATTGTAACTTCTTGATGGCTCAAGTACTCGTGTACTCGAGACGCTGAATCCACCATAAACTCTGATCATCACAGCTGCTGTTGTGCTATCAGTCTGTGTTTAAAATCTGGGGGCTGCATATGACTGATGTTGTAATACTTTATATTCATATGCATGCTCCTCGATACATTTCTACTGCAGGTTTATTTTTAGTCACAAATGTTGGTGAAACACTCACTTTTATATGCGTGGTGGCTCATGTACTAAACAAAGCATTTGCATTTGAATTACTCAAGGAATCATTGCAGCCACAGAAACATCCTTAGTTACACTTTTTAAGCTTTCTGGGCACTTCCCATGATATACTGAGCATTACTTCTTCATCCACCTCTCTAGGGGTGGCTGTAGCTTAGGTGGCAGAGCAGATCCGCCGCTAACTAGAAGGTCGGTGGTTCGATCCCAGGCTGATTCAGTCTGCATGCCTTGGGCAAGATACTAACCCCATGTTGCTCTCCAATGCATCCATCGGAGTATGAATCTGTATTAATGTTAGATAATTAGCACTAGCTTAGAAGAAGTGCTTGTGTGAATGGGTGTGATTGGGTGAATGAATTAGTTGTCTAAGCACTTTGAGTGCTCAGAGTAGACAAGCGCTATTTAACCCTTTAAAACCGGTCGGAGCGGCCGCGCTCTGTTTTTCGTAACTATTTTTAAATCCCGGTAGCTCTGCAACCACGTGAGCTAGCGCAATAATTTTTTTGCATATGAAACCGGAGGAGTTGTACTTACATCTTATGCCATCAGCTTGTCATAGGTCACAAATTCCTTCCACATATAGCTTTGCAAAAACAGTATAAAAAGCGCTTGCAGAAACAAAAACATAATATTCCAGAAACACGCTTTGCCGATCCAATCAGCTGTTCATAACACTTCCTAGGTTGGAATAGACGTCAGCGCGATTTTTCACATGTCCGCCATGACCTGCCCGAAACCGGAAGTGACGTCATTTTCGCAGAAATGTAGTTTTTTTTTTTTTTTTTTTTTTTTTTACCATCAGGGCCTCATGAGCGTGTACTGGTGTTTTAAAAGTTATGTTTGACTTTATGACTTTATGCTTTGGACTTATATTGCACTTTTGGAAATAGTTATTTTGATGTATATGCTGCTTTTTTGCAAATTTGCACTATAATTTTTATTTTCGTTTTTCCTGCAGTATGTGAAAATTGGTGTATCTCAAAAATAAAAACTATGAAGACACTCAAAATAAATTTCCTGTGGTGGGAAACTATTTTGTGCAACTTTTTTGTATTTACAGTTTTGAGGGATAAGCCTCTTACATTTCTCTAACTAGAAATATATGTTAAAAAAACAAAAACGATTTTCATTTTTTTTTGTAGTTTATTGCACTTTTTTGCAATTTATGTAAATACTATGCACTTAATCCATACATATTATTACAATTTGGGCTATAATGGTTGTATTGATGTATAGCAACTTGAAATGCTCCCAAAAATGGCACTACAGCATGTAAAAATATAATATAAGCTCTGGCAAACTTGGTTCTATGGTAGGTCTTAAAGGGATAAGAACCAGACCATTTACCATCTCCACTTTCCATGTGTTCATGCGCCACTGTTGAATTAGTTTGATGACTAAACTCTGCCTTGCTTTTCCACAGTGTGTTTGTTGTTTCCTTGTTGTTTTTGCCGTGCTCTCTCCACTCACTCCAAACTGGTTGCAGCAGATGGAATGTCCCTCCCTGAACCTGCTTTTCTTACACTTTTTCTGCCAAGTGGGGGTTGTCAGAATGTTGCTACAGACTTTGGTGCAGCACCTCAGTTCATCTTCAAACTGAAACCAGCTGTTTTAGCTACTTCCCTTTAAGAACACCATCCCTTCCCATCTCTGCTACACTCAAAAAAATGAAATTGGGTGGTTGTTACATGCACAACATCTAAACTTGTAATTTGAACTAAATAATTCCATGTTTCTATGGCAAACATAATTAAATCATGTAGCATCCTCATGAAATTCAGCAACTTAATTTGTTCTTGTTGAGATGACTCGCTGGAACCAGGCAAGTAACCACTCTTACTAGATTGTATGATGTCATCTCAACAAGAACAAATTAAGTTGCTGAATGGTTGTTTGTCTCTGTATGATAGACTAGCGACCTGTCCAGTCTGTACCCTGCCCCTGTTACCCCATCGCAGCCCAGATAAAGATAAGATGGGTGGATTGAAAGTTGCTGTAAATCTGTTGAATTTTTTTTTTGTTGAACATTATGTAATATGAATACAACATGTACTACAGACATAAGTTACATTTCATTCATTCAACAAGATTATCATTGGTGTAACAAACAAATATTTTACTAGTTCATGTAACAAGACTGACTTTTGATGTGCCAAAGTGTTTAAACAATATAAGATGAATTTAAATAAATCTAATTAGACTAACGTGGTACAAACATGTTGGTTGAACAAAAGTCAAATTAATTGAATGTTAAAGTTAATATTATGTTAAACCTACACACATATATTGTGTTGACACAACACAACCAAGATGGATTAATATAACATGATTTGTTTAGATGGAATATAAGTGGCAAGATAAAATTATGTTCATCCAAAGAATTATTTTTTTGAGTGTATGGTTTCTATAAAATTAAAAAAATAAAATAAACAAACAAACAAAAAACCAACAACAACGACAACAAACCCAAGTCAGACTTCATCCCATTTATTGGCACCATGGTGCCTGTTTGTTAGCCTTTGATGATAAAGTGCACCACAGTCTAAAGCAAACATTCTCATCACTGTTAATGGTGACTTTACTGATCTTAATTAGAAGTTAAACAGATACATGTCAGTCTATTGTTTTAATGGTGCTGAACTACAATCTTTTCCTACAGCCTATAAAACACACGATGGGCAGAGTTTTCTTCTGTGTGTTGCATATCTATTTTGTGCATTTATGCATGTATATATTCTTCCTGTTCACCTTGGACGCACTACAGCTCTCTGTTTGTTGTGATTGGATCTAGAATACAATTCAGATCAGCCAACATCTCCTAGTCTAGATTATTTTTAACGTGGCATCTGGGATGAAAAGTTAAAAATAGACTTGGATGGCCTGTACAATGATAGCTGTCCTTTATGGTGGCCTTGGTTGCACCACATTGATTGCCATGCAGGGCGGCTCACTCTTTGGTCAAGAAGACTATTCAAGCTCACTGCTTCACCCTTGTTGGCTGATGATAAGTTTTTTTTTTTTTTTGTTTTTTTTTACCTGACTTATAGCCATTCTCATCATTGTCTTCAAATTAACTCTCAGACTGCTGCTCGACCCATGTACTGAAGGTTAGAGTCATGACTCCAGGGCCTGGGTTTGAGTCTGCAAAAGACCATTTCCTCTGTGTCATTCTCCTCACTTCTCCCTCCCTTCCTGTCTTCTCTGTGTTGTGGAAAATTTAACAATAACCTGCAAACACACCCAGTGAGCTTGATTTGAAGTGGGTTTAATCAACACATTGCAATGTGGAGAGGGCATCCCAGTGAAACACTAGGACCATCTCTGAATTGTGGCCACCACCCTTACATCTTATATACAGACACAGACAAAGAACATTCCACAAACTCTTACATGTTGGCCCCTCAAGGTCATAATTCTCTCACAGAGAGAGAATTGATTTCTGCTTCGCCATCACCTAAGGATTTACATCCCTGATAAGCAGAAGGAGTCACACTATCTGTTTAACATCTCCCATTACAATGGCCTCACTGTGTTAACATTCCACATGCATGAAAACAAGTGAAAGGAGTGCTCTTACTATAGTAAAGTGAGAAAGTGATATAACTACAACTAATGTGATATGATTAAATATGTGATTAATACATGAGAATAGAAATCTGCCACCACATCTGTCCTATACAGTGAAGACAGAAGGCCTCAAGTTGTAAAAACTCTTCCTCTTAATCATCTTCCAAATCATCTCTCTCATCTAAACTCACCAGTAATCTGAGTAGAAAATCTTTTCCAACAACCAGAGTTTTACCTACCTTGGGTATTTCTTGACAGCATGAGCGTAATATTTACTGAACCGAGTTGTCTTCTGTAATCCTAGCTGCTGTGAATGTCCATGCTGTCCACTGCTATATTTCAGTATTAGGCTCTAAAATGTACAAATTGATCTGAGAAGATTACATTTCCAATCATGAGTCAGAAATTATGTTTCTACTAGATTTACAGTTTGTTTTCATGTCTTCTGACTCAGAAGGTGAAGCAGGTGGAGCTTACAAGGAGTAAGTGCTGATATAGAAGGACAGTTGTTTAAATGAAGCTATTTAGTTAACCACTATGTTCCATGTTGGCTTTGTATAAAAGATTGTTTCATTTGACTGATTTAATTGATTTCTTTGTTTGTTTTTTCAGACTGAGTGGCTGTAACCTCTCAGAGAGAAGCTGTGATGCTCTGTCCTCAGGTCTCAACTCCCAGTCCTCCAGTCTGAAAGACCTGGACCTGAGTGTCAATGACCTGCAGGATTCAGGAGTGAAGCTTCTGTCTGCTGCACTGCAGAGCCCACATTGTACACTGGAAACTCTCAGGTCAGGATCAAATGTTCCCACTGCTGATCATTTAAAGTCTGAATGATATTATTCTATGAACAACCAAGCTTTTCAGAATTGGCAAGTGACCTTTTCTTTGGATGTCTTAGGAGATTCTTAATTACTGTCTGAAGATATTTTACAGACACATATTTAGTTTAATTGGTAAAACAGAAATATTTTTCAGTTCATGTTTTCTGTTGCATGTTTTGTTTGACACACTGATGAGCAGGCCATTTGTTCCACAGCAGTCAGTGTGTAGCCAACAAGAGGTCTGCTGTTCTCAGTTGTTCTGTTCATGGTGTCACTGATTTTCAACTGATCCAGACAACAGTGATGTGGCTTCTGATGGTTCTGTCAATAGTGAGGACAGCCAGGCGGTCAAAGATGGGTTGGAAGGCCAGAACGATATTCAAAACCTGAGTATCAACCATAAAACCAACGTCTCTTTTCTCACTCCCAGAGTAGAACAGTCAGTGTCCCATCAATGGCAGGTGTATTCAGAATCATAGTGTCAGGTACAAAAACATAATTCAGATTTTGCTACAATCCAAATATTAAATTTGAGGAGTATGTGAGCACTAATCACATTGAGCTCTTTTTCCACATTGACTGGTTTGGATATTTGTTGTGGCCACTTTTATGTTTTTGGTATAAAGTTTCAGTCTATAGATAGTAATTCTCACCAACACTGTGGGCGTTCCAGTGATGACACATTGCCTCCTCCCGATGTGCTAGATTGATCAGATGACCTTGATGTAATATCCATGTGGTTTCTTGCCAAGTTTCCCCAGTTTCTGGGTTCTCATCACTTAAGTGGGGTGTTCTCTTTCCTCATTTCATGCGTGGGACGAAAACCATGTCCAAATTACATGGTATGGTGTCTACTGGGCATTCATTAAAATGCATATTCTATACTATTTAAAAATCTCCATATCCATTTTTCAGGAAACTTTTGATTAAAATTTCTTTCAACCATAATTTTGACCTGTGTAGAGAGATATTGGTTCATAGTTTGTTTGTTTGGTAGCTTGATTTGTTTTTCATTTGTATGAAATTATCTGTAAATTTACATCACATATTTTCAAAGTCTGATTTCTTAAATTTATATTGTAATCAGATCCTGTTCTTCATGTCTGCAGCACTTCCATTAATCAAAGCTTCACATTCCTTTCTGTATTCATTTTTACAGAGCTATTTGTTCATAAATCAGACTCTGATTTATGTTGTTTTCTTGTTCAGATTCATCAAGAGGTCAGATTTAGCATTGCCAGCTGAACCCCCCCCTACGGTCAGGACGCCTCAAGTGTTGAGTGCAAAGCTTTCAAGCTCAAGCTTGAAACATGGATCCCCCATAGCCGGTTACCAAGATTACATGAGATTATTGCTCGATTGATGTTAATGTGAGTGATCAGTTGAAAAGCCACAAGGAGAAGTACCCTCCATAGAGAAGGAGGCTAGAGGGCAAGATCAAAGTAGCACAGAGGGAGGTTAGCCAACTAACTGAGTTCCAGAAAGGTACAACAAAGAAGCTGCATAAAAAATACAGCTAGCTGTCCATACCTGAGGCCGTGGAAACTGCCAAGCAAAGACTCACAGCCTTGGCCAGGAGGTACATCTGAGAGACACAAAAAAAAGATATAAAAGGCAGGAGAATAAACCAGCTGTTCTCCACAGAACCAGCAAAGGTGTACTCTCAGTGGCAAGGGAACAATAAGAGAACAGCACCACCAAGGCTGGAGACGGAGCAATACTGGAAGAGCAGATGGGAGAAGGACGCAACGCATAACGGCAATGCTCAGTGGCTAGTGGATCTGAGGGCAGACCATAGCAACCTCCCTGAACAGGGTCCAGTAACCATCACGGTGGCAGACATCCAAGCAGGGGTCTCTAGTATGAAGAGCTGGACAGCACCAGGGCCCGACATGGTTCACGCCTACTGGCTGAAGAAGCTGACTGCACTCGGACGGTCCTGATCCCCAAGAACCCCAAGAAGGGACCGGTCCCATCCAACTACAGACCAATAACCTGCCTCAGTACTACATGGAAGTTCCTGTCAGGCATCATATCGGCTAAGATGAACAGGCACATGGGTCAATACATGAGCGGGGCACAGAAAGGGATTGGCAAGAATACCAGAGGTGCAAAACACCAGCTACTGAAGACAGAACAGTAAGCCGAGACTGCAAGACCAGACTGACCAACATATGCACTGCCTGGATTGATTACAAGAAGGCCTATGACTCAGTGCCCCACAGCTGGATACTGGAATGCCTAGAATCAACAGGACCCTGAGAGCCTTCATCAGGAACTCAATGGGGATGTGGCGTACAACACTAGAGGCCAACTCCAAACCCATAGCACAAGTCACCATCAAGTGCGGGATCTACCAAGGAGATGCTCTGTCCCCACTGCTATTCTGAATAGGCCTGAACCCCCTCAGTGAGATCATTGACAAGACCGACTACAGAACGGAGCAGTTGTCAGCCACCTCTTGTACATGGATGACATCAAGCTGTATGCCAAGAGTAAATGAGACATCGATTCACTGATACACACTACCAGGCTATACAGCAATGACATCAGGATGTCATTCGGGCTGGAGAAGTGTAGTCGGATGATAACAAAGAGAGGGAAGGTAGTCAGAACTGAGGGGATTGAGCTACCAGAAAGCAACATTGCAGACATAGAGGACAGTTACAAGTACCTGGGGATCCCGCAGGCGAATGGGAACCATGAAGAGGCCGCTGGGAAAGCTGCAACCACCAAGTACCTGCAGAGGGTCATGCAAGTCCTGAGGAGTCAGCTGAATGGTACGAACAAGATACGGGCTATCAACACCTACGCCCTGCCCATGATCAGGTACCCAGCTGGTATAATAAGTTGGCCAAAGGAGGAGATAGAAGCCACAGACATAAAGACAAGAAAGCTCCTTACCATGCATGGAGGGTTTCACCCCAAGTCCAGCACCCTGAGGCTGTACGCTAAGCGGAAGTAAGGGGGGGGGGGGGGGGACTGGTGAGTGTCAGCACCACAGTCCAGGATGAAACAACATCCAAGAATACATTGGGAAGATGGCCCCAACTGACCGAGTGCACAGTGAATACCTCAGGCAGCAGAAACCCAAGAAAGAGGAGGGAGACGAGGAACCATCATGGAAGGACAGGCCCCTGCACGGTATGTACCACCGGCAGATAGAGGAGGTGGCTGATATCCAGAAATCCTACCAGTGGCTGGACAAAGCTGGACAGAAAGACAGCACAGAGGCAGTAATCATGGCAGCACAAGAACAAGCTCTGAGTACAAGATCCATAGAGGCTGGGGTCTATCACACCAGGCAAGACGCCAAGTGCATGCTGTGTAAAGATGCCCCTGAGACAATCCAGCGCATAACAGCAGGGTGCAAGATGCTAGCAGGCAGGGCATACATGGAACGCCATAACCAAGAGGCCGGCATAGTATATAGAAACATCTGTGCCGAACATGGCCTGGAAGTTCCGAGGTCAAAATGGGAGATGCCCCCAAGAGTGGTGGACAATGACTGAGCTGAGATCCTGTGGGACTTCCAGATACAGATGGACAAAATGGTGGTGGCTAACCAACCGGACATAGTGGTGGTAGACAAACAGAAGAAGACGGCCGTAGTGATCGATGTAGCGGTTCCGAATGACAGCAACATCAGGAAGAAGGAACACGAGAAGCTGGAGTAATACCAAGGGCTCAGAGAAGAGCTTGAGAGGATGTGGAGGGTGAAGGTAACGGTGGTCCCCGTGGCAATCGGAGCACTAGGTGCGGTGACTCCCAAGCTAGGCGAGTGGCCCCAGCAGATCCCTTGAAGGATAAACCGCCCGCAGGGGCGAGCTGGGTGTTCATATATATATATGTATATACATATATATATATATATGTAAATACATTTATGTATGTATTTATGTATATATATCAATTAAAGAGAACAACATAAAGAGCTTAATAAATCCAAAATAAAAATATAATAAAATGAGTTAATATTTTCTGTATCTGTCCTTGTAGCAGCAGAACTGAAACAGATAAAGGTCTCTCCTGTCTGCCCAGATATTGGTCCAGGTTATTCATTTATGTCCCCATGGTGTAGCCCAGTCTGTAAGTGACTATGGCTAATGAGTAAATCGTTTTAAAATGTTTCAAAAGCTAAAAATACTTTATTTCTGTCACTTGAAGATTTTGTCCACAGTCTAGTATCTATCCCACCCAGTGTCACACTGTCAGTCTGAACTTTGTTCATTATTGTTGCTGAATTTTCTGACCAATCAGAGGACTGTGGGGGCAGGATGTCATGTGTAAAAACAAACCTGACAGAGTACAGCAAACATTCAGGGTGATAACTGTTAAAATACTGAAATGGTAAATGGCCTGTATTTATATAGCGCTTTACTAGTCCCTAAGGACCCCAAAGCGCTTTACACATCCAGTCATCTACCCATTCACGCACACATTCACACATTGACACATTCACACACTGGTGATGGCAAGTTACATTGTAGCCACAGCCACCCTGGGGTGCACTGACAGGATAAGTGCCTGTTACCATGGTGGCTGCAAAGCCACAGTTCTCCTTATTTGGCTGAAATCCAGCACTTCGACTGAGGTTTCTTCTTCTGCAGCGTTCTGGGCATTTCCTTATGTGGAGACGCCCATCACCCATCACCATGGCAACCACGTTTTACCCTCAGATCAGATCCACATAAAGAGAAAGAGAGGAAGTGGAGGGGGCTTCTCTAACCCAGGTATTTTATTGAAGTGAACTGTGGTGGTACCACCACAGTTATAATGCTTAACGGAGTTAAGCATTATATCCCCACGGTTGGGCCCCCGGTGTTCGCGCACAGATATGCATGCGTCACCTCGACCCCGCAAAACTGTCCGTCGCCCGGGAGAAGTTTGCAGCAATGGAGCGCCTGGGCATTGTGCAGCGCTCAAACAGTGCCTGGGCCTCTCCGCTACACATGGTGCCTATATTGGACGGTCGGTGGTAGCCATGCGGAGATTTTCGGTGCTTAAATAACGTTACAGAGAACGACCATTACCCGATCCCCCACATCCAAGATTTTTCTCCCCATCTCGCTGGGACCTCAATTTTTTTCCAAAATCAATTTGGTGCGGGGGTATCACCAAGTGCCAGTACGCACTGAGGATGCTCCTAAAACCGCTGTCATCACCTCCTTTGGCTTGTTCGAGTTTCTGCGCCGTTTCGGTTGAAATGTGCTGCTCAGACCTTTCAGCGACTTATGGACTCAGTTTTGCGTGGGTTGCCTTTCGTTTTCGTATACCCGGACGACATATTGGTGGCCAGCAGCTCAGCAGATCATCAACCCATCCAAGTGCCAGTTTGGTTTGCCGATCCTGGATTTCCTGGGGTACCGCGTCTCCGCTGACGGTGTGGTCCCGTTGCCGGACAGGATCCAGGCTGTCGCAGCTTTTCCTCGTCCCGCCTGCAGGGGTTCCTGGGGATGGTGAATTTTTATAATCGTTTCCTTCCTCAGGCCGCTCACCTGTTGCAACCGCTCTACGCTGCTTTAAAAGGTAAAACAGCTAACGACCCTGTTGCCTGGTCCCCAGACCGCGTTCGTGCGTTTTCTGCGGCAGAGTCAGCACTGGCCAGTGCTGCTCTGCTGGCCCACCCGTTCCCATCAACGGAGATTGCTGAGCGCAAGTACAGTGTTTTCAATAGAGTTGTTGGCTCTGCATCTCGCCACGCAACATTTTTGATTTTTCCTCGAGGGCTGCAGTTTTACTACGTACGTTGACCATAAGCCTCTGACCTTCACCATTTCCAAAGTTTCCGATCCTTGGAGCGCGCAACAGCAGCAGCAGTTGGCAGACATATCAGAGTTTACTACAGACATTCAGCACATAGCTGGTCAGTCCAACCACGTCGTTGATTGTCTGTGCCTCGCGCTGGTCTCCCCAGCCTATGTCAGTGTCAACTACTCCGCCATGGCTGCCGAGCAGAGTGCCGACTCGGACTTCCTCGTGGGATGGCGGACCCCGTTTGCTGTGCAATGTGTGTAAGGGTCGCCCGCGCCCGGTCGTTCCCCTTTTGTGGCGCCATCGTGTTTTCAACTCCATCCATGCTCTCTCTCACCCGAGCGTACGGGCTTCGGTCAAGCTGGTCAGGGCCAAGTTCGTTTGGCTGGGCCTGCGGAAATCGGTGAAGAGTTGGGCTGCTGCATGTATTCCGTGCCAACACTCGAAAGTCCACAGGGACACTCAGGTGCCCCTCGAACCTTTCCATGTACCTGGTAGGCGTTTCGAGCATGTGCACGTTGATTTGACAGCAGAGGTCGTGGCTAGGGCGTTCGTGTCCACGTGGGTTTCGCGTTTTGGTCCCCCCGCTGACATTACCTAGAACAGAGGCCCTCAGGTTCATGTCAGCTTTGGTCCGCCATGGCTGACGGCCTGGGGGCCTGGGGGTCAAAGTCCACTGCACCACTGCGTACCACCCGCAGGCTAACAGGATGTGCGTGCGGTTTCACCGGTCACTCAAAGCAGCGCTTCGTGCTTCCTTAACGAGTGGTAACTGGGTCGACTGTCTGCCTCGGGTTTGTTGGGGTTGCACAGTGTGGTTAAAGAGGACCTCGGGGTTTCTCCTGCTGAACTGGTCCTTGGGGACCCCATCCGCGTCCTTGGGGAATTTTTGCCTGACAGCCCCCCACTGTGTTTAATGTCTCGGTGCCGGCTCTCCGCTCCCCTGGAGGCTCCTTTTCGGTCCCTGGCCCCGTGCACCACTGCCTGCCAGACGTTTTTATTCCGCGGTTGTTGGACTCTTCTCGTTTCATTTTTGTTTGGCGTGACGCCCATCAGTCCCCATTGCGTCCGCTTTACGCTGGCCCGTTTCCGGTTATTGAAACAGGTCCCAAACATTTTCTATTGGATTTTGGGGGCCTGCAGGAGGTGGTTTCAGTGGACCGACTTAAACCTGCACACGTTCTGCAGGATGTTCCTGTGGTGCTGGCACGGGGCCCCCGCCGCGGCCGCCCGCCTGCTGCCAGACGGTTGAACTCTGACCTTTCCTCTGGGATTGCTCCGTGCCCGCCGGCATTCGCCCTGTCTTTCCCAGCCTGGTGAGCCCACATCCAGTTCTCCAACTCTCCGTTTCAGCCGTTCTGGACGTTTGATTAGGCCCCAGATTCTTAGCTAATTTACAGTTTCTTTGGGTGTTCGGGGGAGGGGGGGCATATGTGGTGACCCACTAGAGGGCACCACTCACACCCAACATAGGAGGAAGGGATCTGTTGTGTTTTGGGCGCAATACGCTCAGTGGATGTATGGAAGTGGAAAAATAAAATCAGTTCTATTTCATTTTATCAGCTCTGTTTTTTTTTCTATACAATTCCAACCTTTTATAGTGAAATTAACTGGTCATCCCTGTTTACATGACCTGCATAAAACAATCCACATCAGAATGATCTAGAAAAGGAGGAGGTCTTTCCCTTTGTACTATTTAACCACACGGTCAGACGAGCTGACTAAGAAAAACAGGAACACAGAACAATGGCAATACTGGGAGCTAACTACAGAATTATATTTTTCAGAAGTTATTTGTAAAAAACAAACAAAGAAAGATAGACCTCAGCAGTGCAGCAGTTTCATGCTCTCATTGGTAACTCTGTGCTCTATAACCCTGCTCACACAAATCAGCTGACTTTGACTTTTTGCAGGGCGGAGCCCAGTTGAAGTGGGTCCTAATGTGATTGGTCAGTTTGATGGACAGTTCAAGTTACTGCGTTAAACCAACTATAATCAGAGCTGTGGTAGAAGCTGACAAATACAGGGAGATGTTTTCTGTACATTTAAAGGCAAGCAGCCCTGCACAAATGCATTTATGTATTTCAGTGCTTTTCATAGACAAAGGTCACAATGTGCTTTTGTAACAGTTGCTGTTGTAATGCAGTGTATCACCACATGGCAGCGCCTTCTGTCTCATGACTGGTGTGTCACCCCCTTTTTTGTTCTTCTTCGTACTCTCCCTGTAATGGATGCTCCCGTGTGTACGCGGACTAGTGTGCTCTTTAGTAATGTGTGGTAGAGGTGGCACTTTTATTTTTGGTATTGTAAATAAATGAGTACTTTTGGAAAGTCAGAAGCTGTTGCTCATTCGCTATCCACCTGCACACCTCCGCGGCTGGCTTCATCTCCACCGCACGTTACAACTGGCGCCCGAACTTATTTTCCCTTGGACTTCAGACAATTTTTGTATCCCGCCAAGGATTCTTCTCTTCTAAAACGTGAACTGTCTCGGAAAACTTCTCACTTTTGCGGATGCTCGGACGTTTTCCCCAGCCATGGCCGCAGCCTCAGCTCAGGTGGGACCCGACTAATTTCTGGATACCGCGGTGTGCCCCTGCTCCGCTTGGAAAAAAAGAAAAAGAGAGAAGATGACTCCGTGTCACGAATGGACTCTGCGGATCTGTTATTCGGACATACTGTTGGTTTCATCTTCTGAGGATTAATTCTTCTGTGGGGAGCCTGGAAATGAACATTTCTGCTGGCTTTTCATTCCCCTTTCCCTCTGCTGAGATTAGACGGACTGTAGCACATGTAAGTGATAACTTGGCCGACTACAACTGTTAGTGCTGGTCTTCGGCTCAGTATAACGAAACGATTTAAAATTAATCTTGCATTGAGCTCTAGTGTTGCAGACATGCTATTGTAGTAACATGGTTGTGATCACTTCAGTCTAATTTTAGTTGTTGGGTGACGTTTTCATATGTGGTTTTTCCGAATTTAGTCTTGAACGGCATTTTGCAGTTTTGTCTTTCTAGTCTGACCTAACTGACTCTTTTACTGTGATATAAATGACTGCGCTGTGCGCTGGAACGGCTTAATTTTTTTGAAATCGCAATGGCATACTACCCAGATGACTCTGACTCAGACATGGAACTTACTTCATTACCAATGTGCCAGATAGTTGAAAATGTAACTCCTAGCCTTAGCTAACAAGTGGTGGAATTAAGAACTGAGGTGAATAGGCTTAATGACTGTTTACATGACTCACTGAACATACAGCAAAGTTTACTGAAGCAGTGGGACCAACTCACAATGGGGAACTCTCCCCCTCCTGCAGTCCCACAGTCTCCTGTTTTCCCGATGGCCACATCGACACCTCATGTTCCTGTGAGGGACAAAACTGAACCCACCAACAGTACCAATCCGTTCCTGCCCAGCAACCCATTTCAACCTACAAATCCTTTCCTCCCATCTCACTCACTCAAGCTCAGCAGCACTTCCAGAGTGACTGCGGCAGCTTTACATCACGGCAAACTTGAGCCTCATGTGTATGCTGGGGATGACAAAGTGCAACCTGAGGACTGGTTAAATGCAGTTGGCACATACAAAGCCTCATTGGACCTAACTGATGGGCAATTGCTAAACGAACTGCCACACTTTCTTGCAAAAGAGCCCAGGAAATGGTTTAAGGTATTGAGCTCCCACATCACGTCATGGGCTCAATTCTGTCAACTGTTTAAGACAATTTTTCTGCCCTCCGACAGCCAAGAACGCATCCTGAGAGGAATTTTGGATCGTGTTCAGGCTCAGGACGAACCGCTCCCAACCTTTGTTGCCCACATGTTGAGTTAGTTTGATAAACTGAAGAGCCCTCCACCTGAAAAAGATAGAATCGACCTAATTAATAAACATGCTCTTGAAAAATACAGAGTTGCCCTGTATGGCGCTAATGTCACTTCTGTAATGGACCTGCTGCTGCGTGCTCATGAGCTTCACTCAGTGCTTGGACCACATAGACCACAGCCTCCTTCGTGTGGCAAAGAAAACTATAAGCCTGAACCTTACTGCTTCAAATGCTCTTAGCCAGGGTTCACTACACGCAACTGCCCAAACTGTAACACCCAACCTCATTTGCCACAACGACCCTCAAACTCCGCTAGGCATGGCCCGGTCCAGCCATTGCCGGCCTGGCCCCTCTGACC
Organism: Pelmatolapia mariae; assembly: GCF_036321145.2. NCBI lineage: Eukaryota > Metazoa > Chordata > Actinopteri > Cichliformes > Cichlidae > Pelmatolapia > Pelmatolapia mariae. The sequence goes on from NW_027051952.1 coordinate 28,186, forward strand.
CAGGCCACGAAAGGTTGGAATTAAGCAGCACTGCATCCCAGTCGCAATACAAGCAGTCGGGAAACTACAGGGGGGGGAGGACATTTCACAGAGGCCAACCTTCCCCCAGTTACTAACGGAGCCTCACATGCCCCATTCACTGCAGGGTGGACACAGTCTTGGACACTTGGAAGACAATTTTTCACAAGTCCACTGGAATACCCCACTAAGAACGAAAGTGAACTTCAATGCTTCATCTGTGGATGCTACCCTCGACACGGGCGCTTCCCTCTCAGCTGTACGACCAGATCTCATTCAAGTAAATGACTCTTACCCTAGAAACACAAGTGGGTGGAATGGTCCTGCAGTTAACCTCGCCAATAATGCTCCCTGCATCCCTGAGGGTGTTATTTGGCTCAATATTGGATTCATGAACAAGAACTTTTACCAGCGTTTTGCAATAATACCAGATTTGTCTTCTCCTTTCATTCTGGGAATGGATTTTATGGCAAGAGCTTCTGTTTCTATTCACATTCCCACTAGAACAGTCTGCATTGAGGACATCCCCTGCCCACTCGCAGACGATGAAGAGGACCTTCCAAATGATTACTTGCATTCGCCTGGAACACTGATGTCTTTGGACTTAATTCGCTCAGACTTAACAGCCAAACTGTCTGAAGCAAGTCTCTCAGAGAGCGACAAGGATGCTTTACTCAATCTGCTCAGCAAGTTTAGCTCCTTGTTTGATGGTCATCTTGGTCGAACGGCTCTCACTGAACACGCCATAGAGACTGGCAATGCAACACCTGTCAATCTCACACCCTATCGCACGTCACCTGCTAAGAAACGTGTGATTGAAGAACAAGTGCAACAAATGTTGAAGGACAACATCATTGAACCTTCCACAAGCCCTTGGGCAGCTCCTGTAGTCATTGTCAATAGAGCGGCCACGGAACCAAGGTTTTGTGTAGACTTTCGAGGGCTCAACCAAGTTACCCGAAAAGACTCTTATCCCCTGCCTCGTGTGGATGAGTCTCTGGACTTTCTGGCGCGGGGAAAGTTTGTCACGACATTGGACTTAGCGCGAGGCTATTGGCAGGTTGCTGTAGCAGAAGACTCCAAGCCTAAAACTGCCTTCATCTCTCACTGCGGTCTCTTCCAGTTCCGGGTGCTGCCCTTTGGGCTCTGCAACGCGCCTGCAACTTTTCAGAGGCTCATGAACTCTGTGCTTGCTGGCCTCATTTACAAAACGTGCGCAGTCTACCTGGATGACATTGTTATCGCCTCACCTACCTTTGAACAGCACTTGGTGGATCTTGAGGAGGTGCTGGGCAGACTCCAGGCTGCTGGCTTGTCCTTGAAGCTCAAAAAGTGCCAATTCTGCCTCGATGAATTCACCTTTCTCGGGTACCGCATCACATCATCAGGTGTTAAACCCGATCCAGACAAAGTAAAGGCGGTCAAGGAGTTTGATACCCCAGCCTCAGTGAAACACGTCCGTCAGTTCCTTGGCTTGACTGGCTATTATCGGCGCTTCATTCAGAATTATGCCCGCCATGCTGAACCTCTTCACGCCATCACCAGAAAGGACAATGCTTTCCACTGGGACGACAGCTGTCAAAGAGCCATGGACACTTTGAAAGACCATGTCACATCAGCCCCGATCCTGTCATTTCCAGACTTCAACCGTCCCTTTTCCATTCACGCTGATGCATGTGACATTGGTCTTGGGGCGGCGTTGATGCAAAAGGATGACAAGGGTCGTGAGTATGTTGTGGCTTTTGCTAGTCGCTCCCTTCACAAAGCTGAACTCCCCTACTGCACTTCAGAGAAGGAGTGCCTTGCTGTGATATGGGCCCTGGAACACTTCCGCCCATATGTTGAAGGTGTTCATGTTACTATCTTCACTGACCACAACAGTCTCAGGTGGCTCATGTCTCGTCAAAACCCAACGGGCCGACTCGCCCGCTGGTCACTTCGTTTGCAGGACTTTGATTTCACAATAGTGCACAAACCTGGTGCACAAAACAAAGTTCCTGACGCACTTTCACGCAACCCTTTGCCTCTGACCTCTGACAGGCCGACGGATCTTTTACCAGATCATGCTGTCATGGGCAGCCTGGACATTCGTACTCTGCCCCCCGTCATTCTGGCTGACCGTTCACAATTGAGACAGCTGCAGCTAGATGATCACGTCACAGGTCCACTCCTCAGAGACATTGAAGCAGACTCTCTGAACAGCTCGGACAGTGCCACCTTGTTGCAGTATGTTGTGTATGACTCTCTTTTGTATTACAGAGACCCCAAGTCCACATGTGCTTTGCACCCTTTGAAAGAGCTGAAACTGTTTGCCCCTACTTCCATGAGAGGCACCTTGCTGGACTATTACCACGACCACCCCACGGCAGGTCACTTGGGTGTTTCTAAGACACTGGCTAGACTGCGCTTTAGGTTCTTTTGGCCAAAATGGCTGCTGATGTGAAGCGCTATGTGACTTCATGCTCAGTGTGCCAACTCACCAAGCCAAGTCAGAAAAAAGCAGCCGGTCTTATGGTTCCCATTGTCCCCCAGAAACCCTGGGAGTATGTTGGTGTGGATTTTGTTGGACCACTGCCCCGCACCCCCGCTGGTAATGCATATTTGATCGTGTTTATTGACTATTTGACTAAATGGGTCGAAGCCAGTGCTGTCAAAGAAGCTACATCTCAGGTAGCAGCTGGTAAATTTGTCACTGACATTTTTGCTAGGCATGGTACACCCACTTACCTGATTTCTGACAGAGGGTCCCCTTTTGTGAGTGAGCTTTTTGAACATGTTGTTTCTGCCTTAGGCTCGGTGCACAGACTCACTACGGCTTATCACCCTCAGACGAATGCTACTGAACGTGTCAATCGGACTCTGAAAACTGCGATCTGCGCTTATGTAGGTGACAAACACACATCATGGGACAAGTTTCTCCCTCAGATTTGCTTTGCTCTGCGTACCGCCCCCCATGACAGTACAGGTATGACTCCTGCCATGATGCTTTATGGTCGTGAGTTAGACACCCCGCTTGGCCTTATCACTCAGCCTTCTACAACAGGTGTTGATGAACCGGGTGTAGCTTACCCTGAGACTCTGAGAGCCTCCCTACAGGAAGCTCACGACCACGCCAAAGCAGGCTCTGGACTATAGCCATGACAGACAAAAACATTACTATGATTTGAGACAGACATGCCACGTTTCGTGTTGGTGACCTTGTGAGAGTTAAGACGCACCCCAGGTCAGACGATCAGTCTAACTTTACTGCTAAACTTGCACCACTGTTTGAGGGACCATTGTGTGTATCTCAGAGACTCAGTGATGTTAATTACAGGCTCGCTTGGGTGGACTCCGGCGTGGATGCAGGTGTTTATCATGTTGTGAACATGCAACCGTTCCATACCTGGGACTCTCTCACTTCCAAAGAACATTCTGTTTCATCTCCTGCTGGGAGAGAGACCGCAGAGGATCTGAACTCTGACTCTCAGGCCCACCCTGGCCCCCTGCAGACACTGACATTGACTCTGAGCCATTCACCTTTGATTTACCGGACATTGACTCTTCTTCTGGTGTGGGCGCTGTTTCAGACAGTCTTTCACCCAGATCTGTTCAGCACCCAGCTGCTGGTGGACATTACAATGTCAGGCCCAGACGTTGCCCCAGAATTACGTCTGGCTGGAGCAACAAAAGATGGACTAATGATTTTCACACAACCAGGCTTGATCTGAAGTGAAATGTTTTGGTTAAACCTGTTTGATGCTGTCTTGTTGCATTGCTATTTTGAGTCATGCTATGTAGATGTTTCTGTTTGCTCTACTTAATCCAGTTTTATGGCTCTTTAGTGCGTTAAGGTTCATTCTTGGCATTTACAAAAAAAAAAAGTGAAAAAACTAAGAAAACTGATTTTCCACTGTACATATTCATCTTACTTTCACCAAATTAATTTTTAAATGGTCTTTTGCCCTGTGTGTGTGCGCCAATCTTAGCTGTAACCTCTATGTATAGGGTTCTGTTAGGTGTGGTGTGTGTGCTTTTTCAGCTGTGTACGGCTGAGGACAGCCTTTTTCTCACCAGGGGGGACTATGTAACAGTTGCTATTGTAATGCAGTGTATCACCACATGGCGGCGCCTCCTGTCTCATGGCTGGTGTGTCACCCCCTTTTTTTTGTTCTTCTTCGTACTCTCCCTGTAATGGATGCTCCCGTGTGTACGCGGACTAGTGTGCTCTTTAGTAATGTGTGGTAGAGGTGGCACCTTTATTTTTGATATTGTAAATAAATGAGTACTTTTGGAAAGTCAGAAGCTGTTGCTCATTCGCTATCCACCTGCACACCTCCGCGGCTGGCTTCATCTCCACCGCACGTTACAATTGCACAATAAGAGTAGAATAAGTGCCCTTTTATTTCAGTCGTTTTACCAATTTAGTTATACTGTGATCAATCTTGGCAGTAGCTTGTATTGCATTTACTTTATGTCTAGTATTTCAGGCATTTTGAATCCATTTTGCTGATACTGCTCACGTCTTTTCAACCATAGTCTCAATTGCCCCATTTGTAACGTATGACTTAAATCATTGTTCCTTTCTTTACATGAAAAAGCTGTTTGCTTTTAAGAATAAATGGCACTTGGCAGACTGTAGTTTTTTTTTGTATGGTCAAACATTGACATGTGATGTTAAAAAGGTGTCTCCTTTTCATAAATAAATCATTTTTGTCCATCTTTAGAATCAGGTGGAAAGTGATACAACAAAAGGTCGTACTCGCTTGCATTAAAAAAAAAATCCTGGGTCTAAAAGGTCTAAGTGCTTTGGGTAGAAGTGGAGGTAAACGTGGTGCTATTAAGAGCAGTCTGAAAAAAGTCAAAGTAACTCAGTAACATCAGTTACACAGCAAATGCTTTCTAAATCAGCCAAATTTGGGCAAAACTTAAAATGGAAAACCACTTAGTGTAGTCAAATGAGCAAAAGTTACTCCTTAAGTTGCATATGCTTGCTTTATGATCACGTCTAATCTCCCTCTGGGATCTAATATTTGTGTTGTTGTGCTGAGACTCACCTGGCCACAGCAGTGAACGCCAGCTCGACATTCAGTCCAGATTTTGCACTTGTCTCCATAAACGGCACTCCAAATTCCTGCATACAGAAAAATATCTTGTCAGGTGTGGGTGTATGTGTGTGTGTGTGGCCGTGCCACACTTCTGTCTTTTACTGTGAGGACATAACGACCTAAATTGCAGAAAAATTAGACTTATGATTAATTTAAGATTGGAAGCATATTCGTGCGGAGGGGTTTATGACACCTGGGGAGGGATGAGAGGGTTGATGATCAATACTAATATTTCAAAAATACTTGTGATGGCTACTGAGGTTCCTGGCTTTCAAAACTAATTTTCTCCTCATTTTGTTGTAATTTGGAAAACGAGCGAGAATGCAGAATGTGGTCGATGAGAGATGCTCCCAGGTGAAGCAATCTCATTCCGTGTACGTGTGAATATCTCAATATTCCTGCTGAGTTTGTTACCTTGACAGCTGCTGTGCGTCTGCCACACTACTCATACCACTTCATATTTAGCCTTCTCTAACACGCCTCTCAGAGCTTATCTGAGCGAAACGGCCTGGAAAATTAAGTTAGCAAGCCCCCGTCATTTATTCCAAACAATAACAACATTATGTGCCTGTATGAATACATAATTGCACGCACTAATCAAGACGCACAAGCCATACGGGGTGGGTGTAGGGGTAGGGGGAGAGAATTTCAGGGTCAACTTTGCTGCATGAGCGGATTAAGTATAGTAAGTATTTTTTATTCTTGTTACATGTGTCAAACGTTATGTGTGCTATGTGTATAGGCACAAGTGTGTGTTATAGAAAGCTCACCTTTGCCAGTTTCTCCCCCTCTTCTCGCTTCACCACCCTGTCATGTGTCACGTCAGCCTAGAACATATGGGACAGACAGCACAGAATCAGAAACTGTCACTTATATTCTTCTCACAGTGTCTTTAGTGTAGTTGGTCCTAATGACAAAATATGTTTTTTAATAAGCATAAAAAATAAAGAGACTCTGACCCTCCTTGTCTTAGATGCTTGAAGCTAGCAACTCTATAACAAGCACAATTTAACTGGAACTGTTGGTATTTAGTTAGCTCTGCTAATCTAGTTACCATATTAGCAAGTCGGTATGAGAACACAATGACCTAACTGGAAGAAAAATTAGGTTTATTAATTGAGTGGATACACGTCTCTGAACATAAAGCTTTTATTTACATTATATTCTTTTATTTTTTAGCAACTTCATGGCTATTTAATATATAATATTCGACTTTCAGTATTGGCTAGTAGCTAGCTTAATAATTCTAGGGTTTACAGAAAATGCTGTTACTGTAAATAGAGCTGATAAAAGTGGAATTTACAGTCTAAAAACTAAGTCTACAGCAAGTATATTACTGAACAATTAGATACTGAACAGAAAAAGATACTTGCCATTCATTGTGACTAATGTAAACCTTAGTCACGCTACAGTAAAAACAGGACAATAGCCTTCTTGCAATTTAGCAAAAATTGGTAGTTGTTTGGGTGTTTTTGCTGTTGGAGACTCACTGCAAGTTCTTGCAGCTAATAACTGGTTGCCCGGATGTTGGTGATGCAACCATCAACCTCAGAGTGATCACTTTTAAATACGAGGCAGGAGTGGGAGGCAACCTGTCTGACTCAGATTGACTGAAATCCCTCTAAGACAGATTAGCCAAGGTTTACAAATAACTGCCATCTAATTTATATGTTGCAATCAATCTGAGTCAGTCTGCGCTGATAAGCACAACCCATCTGTAATGCATGTCTTTGCAATAGGGTACTCGATTAAACAGGTTGTGTTCTGGTTATATCACTACATAATCGCAAGGTTAATGTGCGCATATTGCAGTTAAATTGCTACCCTGCAGCAACTACATTACTATTTGTGGAAGAATTTATGAATTCTTGTTTCAAATCTATGAGGTTCTGTCTAGACTCTAAATGTAAGTAGTTAATGTGAATTTCTGTTTAATGGGAATTTTTGTGCATTTAGTTGGTAACAGATTTGTAATTCTTGTCAGTTTATCAAAGTTAATGGTTTAAACAGATTGCAGGTAACTGCCAACGTGACCCCATTCAATGACAAACTTATTGCAGACTGACTCCATCCTATTGCCATTTTATTGCTGCTTTGACACACCAAAGTCAGTTTGAAGCCTGCAACAGACTGTGCATTGTTTCTTCAGAGCAACCATTTCAAACCAATGAGATCACAAGTTAACTGCACATAGTTAGAATCATTTTGGTCATGTTACAGTCTGCAACTACTGTTTTCTCTTGTGTGACTGCAGAAGAAAGAATATGAATATATCAACTAACTCTTCTTGAAGCTTCCACTGTTGCCACTAACTCCTGAGCAAAACATTTTATTTTTCTGTTTTTGGCTGGTTATGTTAAATGTCTAGCTTTGCTGGTTGTTAAGTGTTCCAGTGTTCCACTGTGTACAGCAGCTCCAGATAGTAAAACCATAAATTTGAAGGCTAAAATCAAACAATGCTAAAAAGCTCATTAAAGCTGTAAATCTTTCCATTCATCAATATGAGCAACCACTTAATGTCACGCTCAAAGCGACTTGATTAGTTGCTAGTATTAATGTGAACTATTGATTAGTTAAGCTTTAATAATGTGCATTGTTTTGCTTTGTTCTGATATAATGATGTAACCACTGAAAAATTGTGACATTGGAAAAACATTTCTATAAAAAATGAAATAAACTGCTTTTCCCCTGCTTTCGTGCATATCCATTACACTCTGGCTCAAGGCCCTACTATACCTCCTGTGATCCCTTCTTCCCACCCTCTATGAGTCCATCTGTCCATCTATCTCCCAGTGTTGGCAACAAGGTCTCACCTTGTTGCCCAGCAGCATGACGACCACATCCTGCTGGGCGTATTCATGAATCTCTGTCAGCCATGCCTGGAGATGGAAATAGAGCAAAGAGTGGTGAAGAAATTCAGAACAGGAGAGGATGAGCAGGAAAAACGGGTTGTTCAGAGGAGATAGGACTGATCGAGGGGTGGGATAGGAGATAAAGACTACTGACAGAGGAGACGAATGAATTCACTGAGAAGGAGAAAGGGAAAGAAAAGATTAATTTGTTGGTTGCTGCTCTTACTTCATCTTGTCCTCCCCTTCTCCCTCCTCCAGATCGTCCCCTCTTTGCCCCTTTTCTCTTTTCGTTTATGTCTATCCATCCATCTCCTTCCAATTACAGGTCAGTGGTCACTTCCCTTTTTGCTGGCTTGGTTAAAAAGCCCTTAATGTTTCTCACTCCTGCACACCAGCATCTAATTTCCTACATCTTCCTACATACTTAACTGTTGCCATTTGTATACCAAAGAAAAAGCATGTTTCTATCCCACATTATTTCAGTTTTTTTGTGCAAACGGAAGATGTAAGTGAGCAAGTAGAACTGACTGAAATAAGATGACTGCGGCTAGAAGACAGAGAGAGATGTGATTAGTATAGGCAAATCCTTCTTTGTTGTAAGCCACCAAGGAGAAGAACTTTAAATTTCAGTAAGCTGAGCGTATCAAGGCATTCCCAAACCAGCCGAGAGACATAATCTAACATATCCTTGTTTCACATGATCCAAAACACCCTGAAAAAAAGGGCACCTAGCCCCTATTCAAATCAAACAGCAGAACCATCTCAACTACTAGCTCTTTTCCATGTGGAGGAACAACAGCTGAGCCCAGACTCACTTTGAAATAATGTTCTTGCCGTTTCTGGATCTGCAGCCTTATTTTTTCTGCATGCAGTTTCTGCCCATAGCTTAGGATAAGAATGTAGATCCACCAGGACATCACAAAGGGCAAAAAGACAAAAACTAGATCATTTGATTAGTGAAGGTGATGGCCAAATTCATCTGCCAATTTCCTGCTTTCTCTCCCAAAAACGTGTGACCACAGAGATAAACAGCTTAAAGTAGCAGTTCATCCTCAACCAGGAACGGGCAAACCTTTTCTGACTGAGAAACACAATCTAGGGCTAGGAGGAGCCAATTCTCACGCCAGCCACTTCAAGAAAGCCAACAAGACCATATTATTCTTAAAAAGCAGAAACTTTGTTCGAGACCACCAAACCAGACAGCCTCTGATGCTTGCCTCTGGCTACAAATCCTGTCCGATATAATTGGAAATACTGACAGTAACAGTACATTGTAATTATTATTCAGTACACTGGACAACCACTGAGCCTTTATGTGAAACTTCTGTGCGCTTCGGTGGACAGGTGTTATGAATACATAACTCCTGGTGCACATCCTTTTTAAAGGCATCGCTGCAACCTCATAGATATGCTGTGTATGTGTATCACACCATTATCAAATGTAACTAATTTGATAGGTGGCTATGGCATTCAGTGTCTGTCATATGTCAAAGATGTGATGTGTCTAATATAATTTGCATGAACTGGTCATTTGTACAGTACAAATACTGCAATTTTGTTAAAATGTACACTTTAATTTTAATTTTTAAATACTGACATATTCGGAAAGAGTTCCACTCTTCTCCCAGACGTCTGCTGTCCCTTATCTTTCAAGGTGCACTTGTTGAATTTTTATAATGATAATGATATTTCCTTGTTGGAACGTCTTCTGTCCGTGATTTATGACAGCAATCTGATGGCAGTGAGCCTCACATCATATAGCAAACACTCTCCCTATTTGTTGGTCTATTTAAGATTTGAACTTTCCCATCTCCCCCTTTAAAATGCCAATGCTGCTGCTGCAATTTTAACTGCTCTTTCAGTCTGTCCATCACCCTTACACCATAGCAGTTTTTCTATGTTTAACTTATTTGCAGGGATTGATGATTTTGGAGCCTTGATGACAACAATAACTAGCTATATTCTGCATCTTAAATAAAGGAAGCATCTAATTAACACATCTGAACTTTGTAACAAGCCAAAGAGCTGGAAAATCAATTGAAAATTCAAGTCAGTGATTTCTTTAAATGGTCTTTCTTTAAATCTTCTGCAATGTTTGCATTAGGAGACATGAAACCTTCCACCAATAACATTGATGCAATCATTAGCAACTCATGAAGTACCTACATACAAATATATAAAGATAAGATACATTAAAGTATTGTGAGTGATTTTGAAACCGGAGGAGCAATCCAATCCAAGCTCATATTGGGATCCATATGAATATAAACCTTTCATCAGCCAAAGATAAAAAAGCAGCAGGTTTGTTAGCAGGTGGTCTCTGCCAGAAACAGGATGTATATTTTATTTATTACTTTTATTTGATTTTATCAAAAGTCCCATCCACTTCAAAAACTCTAACTTATGAATACCTTTTGGTCATAGGAAAATAGGATTATTAACACAGGCAATAATGATTTACAGTAATGCAGTGTAGCTGGCCTACTTTCATGTTTCCAATTAGCCCAGGTGATTATGAAAACCATTTCAGTCGTGGTAATTACTAACCCCTATTCTATGGGCTTTTGTGTGATTAAATCTAAATCCAGTCGGTTTTTTCCAACTTACAGATTTTCTTAGGTTGTGAATTTTTAAGAGGGTGTAGATACTTAATAATGAGCCACAGAGGATCACAAGATTTGTATTAGCTTTTCTTATTTTCTGTTCACAGACAATCCTAAAGGACTGCAAGATACTGTGAGAGTCTTCTATTAAGCCTAAGGATAACTATGAGCAGAATCTGAGAGCTTGTGCAACATTTAAAAAAAATCTGTGCTGTCTGAAAGAGGAGAACACGAAGGTTACACTGTTGTCAAATAAAAAGGGAATTCATTTCATCAGCACAATGGTGACATGCGGTACGTCCTTCATGGCAGCATCCACAAAAAAGATGCATGCTGTCTTTCCTCAACACACTATGAAGAGAACATTCTTCATGAAGGACAGTGTTACCTTATAAAACCTGATAAACTAATTTGCAAAAACAAAGAAGAGAACTGTGCTGGTGATGCAAATAAAAAGCAATCAAAAAGGTCTTTGGTTACATGCACATGTTTCCCTATTCAGATTAAAAGATTTTCAAATCAACTGGTGCCTTTAATTGGAACAGTGTGACCTGGCATAAAAGTGATGAATATGTCATGCATTTGTCTTCTGCTTTGGCACAGCGTTAATCAGCACCCAGAAGATGGATATTTATCATCTGCTGAGTGCACTAGTTGTCATTAATGTGTTCCTCTTGATTTATTAGCATACATACAATGTATGCCATCAAAGAGAAAAGGGTATCCTTAATAATACAGATGTTTATGAGAGTCAGCAAATCACAATAAATTTGGCGTGAAGGAGGGTAGCTTTAAAGGTACAGTGTGTAAAATCTCACCACCAGAGGTCAGTAGATATCAGATTGCAGTCAAATTAATTCTGTTTTCTTACCCCTCCCACCATTCAGCTGTAGTGAGTGCAGGATGTCAGTCCACTGTTGACCTCGTGTCAATCCATAGTTTTCACATGACGTCAGTACTGCAGTCCTTTGCCCTCCAGCCACCCTTTGAACCTTAACCTCTCCTAACCCTGCCTTACAGGCCAAATCATACCAATCTGTGCTTCTCCACTGCATTCAGTAGTGGCCCATACTTTGAAAGCTTTCATCCTGACAGCATCGTAAGGTGAGCAATTCTCTGTAACATACACCTAGTGTCATCAAACTGGAGCTTTGGCAGAGACGACTATTTTCATGGATTTAAACAAAGCTGCCGAGGCAGAATATGGAACACCCAACCTAAAATTTGTAGTTTCTTTTCATATCTTCATTTTTTCTCCATTGATAGATATTTTATGTAGTCTTAAAATACCTATTGTCCTAAAACACTTTTGTCCTAAAATACTACAGACTGTCCATACTATCCATCACGATGGAATCATTTTTTGCCTTCCAGGATAGAAAGTCAGTCACATGACTAAAAACTATAGAAATGTGTCCATGTCTATTTAACAAGGGGAGGATGTAAAACTTGTGAAGCAGTCCAATGTGAGTTGATAAGTCAGTAAAGTGTCACGGGCTGCCGGGGCAGACCGTGTGGAGTAAGTAGAGGACCCAAGAGCAGACAGAGGCGAGGAGACGAAACTGGACTTTAACAAAAAGCGAGCCTTTTATTGAGGGCTGAAAACTCACAGAAAAAAGGCAACAAAGTAACTGAGGGAAACCTGAACAAAGACTAGGACTCTTACTGAGAAGTTAAACTATGGCAAAACAATAAACAAAACGATGACTGACTATGGCTGGGAAACTGTGGCAAGGGGTAGGGGAGATAACACAGACGACGCAACACAGACTGCAAGAAACACAGAGACTAAATACACATGAGGGATAATCAGGGGAAGTGGCCACACATGGGAACACAACTGACACACATGAACCTAACGACAGGACAGGAGAAGTGAAACTGAATATACTGACATAGAATACAGACTTTCAAAGTAAAACAGGAAACATGGAGATTAGACACGACATGAACTAAACATAACCACGCAGACATGACACATGAACCAGGGAGACTTAACACAAGGGCAATATAAATAACAAATGAGCAGGAATAACTTCATGAACATAAACGATAAACCTCAAAATAAACTACAACTCAAAACACTGGGTCGCACGACCCAGGACCATGACACCACCCCCCCTCAAAGGGCTGGCTCCAGACAGCCCCAAACCAAAAAAAACGGACCACCGAGCCCGGGCGGGCGGCGGGGGACCAGGACGGAGGGCCCAGAACATGAAACAAAAACAGCTGACAGGAAAACACTGGAGCACATGAAAAAAAAAGTCCAAACATAGGTCAGGGGGCCGGCCTGGAGGGCCGTAACACAACAGCCCACAATTCATGAGTTCAGGGGGCCGACCCGGAGGTCGAGGGCACAACAATTTATACAGTCTTCCATCAGGGGGCCGGCCTGGAGGGCGGCAACATAACAGCCCGCAGTTTATATGTTCAGGGGGCCGGCCGCGCGGAAGGCAGCGGCGTAGCGGTTCAGGAGGCCGCCCATGACAGCAGTGGTGTGCAGCTGACGGCCTGGAAAGTGGCCAGTGATGTGGCTTGGCGGGCCCCGGGCCTGGACGTGGCTTGGCGGGCCCCGGGCCTGGACGTGGCTTGGCGGGCCCCGACAAGGCAGGAAGCCGGACGGGCTGTTCAGACGCCCCAGCAGGATCAGGCGAAGCAGAAGCCAGACCAGGTGACGGCGGAGCTGCTGCAGGCAATGGAGCCACAGGTGGTGGAGTGGCGTGGGGCTGGACGGGCTCCCCCGGGCCCTCCGGCTGACGAGGCGTGGGGCTGGACGGGCTCCCCGGGCCCTCCGGCTGACAAGGCGTGGGGCTGGACGGGCTCCCCGGGCCCTCCGGCTGACGAGGCGTGGGGCTGGACGGGCTCCCCGGGCCCTCCGGCTGACGAGGCGTGGGGCTGGACGGGCTCCCCGGGCCCTCCGGCTGACGAGGCGTGGGGCTGGACGGGCTCCCCGGGCCCTCCGGCTGACGAGGCGTGGGGCTGGACGGGCTCCCCGGGCCCTCCGGCGGACGTGGCGTGGGGCTGGACGGGCTCCCCGGGCCCTCCGGCGGACGTGGCGTGGGGCAGGACGGGCTCCCCGGGCCCTCCGGCGGACGTGGCGTGGGGCTGGACGGGCTCCCCGGGCCCTCCGGCGGACGTGGCGTGGGGCTGGACGGGCTCCCCGGGCCCTCCGGCGGACGTGGCGTGGGGCTGGACGGGCTCCCCGGGCCCTCCGGCGGACGTGGCGTGGGGCTGGACGGGCTCCCCGGGCCCTCCAGCGGACGTGGCGTGAAGCAGCGGGCATCCGGCAGCAGATGCAGGACAAGCTGCACACTGGACAGGGAGCTGAGCTGCGTACTGGACAGGGAGCTGTTGTGGACATAGGGGTGTTTGCGTCAGAGCCTGCACAGGTGGTTGAACAAACATCTGAGCGGGAGGCTGACCCGGAAACTGAGCAGGTAGCCGGGCTGAAGCCTGTGGTGAAACAGACCGCTGGGACCTAACTCCACGCTCAGAGAGGGCAGGTGAAAAACTGTCCTTAGTGTCCACAGCCTCCGTTATAAGAGGAATCTGGGACAAAACAAGCACGGGTGCTGACTGGACAGCTGCTGTCTCCACCTCGGAATCAGATGCGGGTATGAGGTCGAGCAGTGCCACAGCCGCCTTGGAAGTGCACCCAGAGTCCTGAACATGCATATCAAGGGGTGCTAGCAGAGGGGCAACAACGAAATTAGATCCTAACTCTTCAGAGACTCCAGCACAGTTCAAACAGTCTTTAGTTGCTCCTTGAGGTAAGCTAGACAGTCTCTCTTCAGACTTAGAAAATGGTATAAGCAAAGTTTCAAACCTGGCATGAGGTGGCTTGGTAATTGTTAAATGGTCTGAGGTAACAGGCTTTAATTCTTGAACACACACAGAACTAGGGCTGCTCGCTGGTGATTTCAACACATTAACTTGAAAATCATGTGATACAGAACACTTTGAGTCTGAACCGTTACTCCCAGCATCCTTCATTATTTTAGAAAAACTCACAGACTGCAGGTTCACTGTGTGAGTTTTAACACCCTCATCACTGGTTAACTTAGAAAAAACCTTTGGTTTGGTAGGATGACACAGTACAGAAGTACAACCATTGGTGGCTGCAAATAATGGTGGGTTAGTAATCACAGAGTTGCACTCTACAGAAAATCCGTCCTGTACTGCGCTAAAAACCCCTTTAGAGCAGGGCGCTAGGCTAGTGTTGATGGATACAGACACATTGTCATCGACGGCAACATTAGAGCTATTAATCGTAGTACCAGACTCTGACGTTGTCTGCTCAAAGCTTGCTGTACCAGGGTTAAACAACTCTAGAACAAGACAGTTATTGTTTACATCAGTACAACATTCAGGTTCAGAAGTTATGACGCCGAGGGCACAGTCATCTTTATTGCTGTTATGATTGTTAACTGGGTCATGGATGCCGTAACCCGCCGAATCGGCCAGGTCACAGCCAGACAAGAACGCTTTAGTCCCTGCAGCCCCAGAAACACTCTCCTTTGACATGAGGTCTTTGGCTGTGGGGCTAGATACAATGTCCGGAACTGAGTCAGTGGTACTCACAACTGGATGGCTGATGGAGGTTAACACCTCAGATAGCGTTAGCCGAGGGGCCTCGGAGCGCCGACGGTGAGAGCGCCGCTTCTTTCTATCTGTGGAAGCGGGCGGAGTGAGGGGTGGAAGTCCCTGGCAGCTCCGGGGACCTCCGAGAGCCAGTCGAGCTCCCCGAAAAGAGCGCTCGTCATAATCAGGAGCGAGCCACGGCTCCCACCCGCACTCTTCCTCTAGCTGCACGCATGCGGCGCGCTGCCGCTCCTCGAGATCGACATCCCGGACAACCACAGCGTCCTCGTGATGCTCAGTGGAGGGCGAGACGGGACGTAGCGGCGTGCGACGGCGGCGTGAACGTCGCTTCCTCCTTGAAGCGGCCGTGGACAACACTTGACTCTCCACGGCGACCGGCTCCTCATCCTCCAAACACATCCGTGCTAGAAAGGAAGCAGGAGACGTGTAGTCCGATCGAGGCGGCGAGGGTGGGCGGCAGGTGTGAGGCGGGGCGGTTGGAGAGAGCTCCTCCTCGAAGATGAGCCAGGGCTTCCAACGGAGCTCGTCTTCGCAATACGCCTGTAATACCTGCTGCCGCTCCTCCTCACCGAAGTCAATCGCAGCTGGCATCTCCATGAGCCGCGTAGTGCAGTCAGGCGGTGGCGAGGATGCGGAAGCCGATGAAGCGTGGGCCGACGGTGTGTCGGTGGTGAGCCTCACCGTACCGACTCTGACTGCTTCAGGCTCACGAGGCAGCGGGGGAACAGAGCCACAGCATGGCTCTGGCGACGACTCACGCACACAGGACAGCTGTTGTTGCGGGCGGAGTTGGAGGGTGGAGACGAGAAAGTCAATGATGAGGGGGTGCAGCGCCTCCCATAACCAGGGGAATACGGACGCGCATACCCCTACTTGGCGGACTAACTCCTCCCGTTCCTCCTTTCTGGAACACTGCAGCCACTTGCCGCATAGCGACTCCACTGTCCGAACGATCTCCTGCTCTTGTGTCGCTGGGTCAGGCATGGTCGCGTCGTACTGTCACGGGCTGCCGGGGCAGACCGTGTGGAGTAAGTAGAGGACCCAAGAGCAGACAGAGGCGAGGAGACGAAACTGGACTTTAACAAAAAGCGAGCCTTTTATTGAGGGCTGAAAACTCACAGAAAAAAGGCAACAAAGTAACTGAGGGAAACCTGAACAAAGACTAGGACTCTTACTGAGAAGTTAAACTATGGCAAAACAATAAACAAAACGATGACTGACTATGGCTGGGAAACTGTGGCAAGGGGTAGGGGAGATAACACAGACGACGCAACACAGACTGCAAGAAACACAGAGACTAAATACACATGAGGGATAATCAGGGGAAGTGGCCACACATGGGAACACAACTGACACACATGAACCTAACGACAGGACAGGAGAAGTGAAACTGAATATACTGACATAGAATACAGACTTTCAAAGTAAAACAGGAAACATGGAGATTAGACACGACATGAACTAAACATAACCACGCAGACATGACACATGAACCAGGGAGACTTAACACAAGGGCAATATAAATAACAAATGAGCAGGAATAACTTCATGAACATAAACGATAAACCTCAAAATAAACTACAACTCAAAACACTGGGTCGCACGACCCAGGACCATGACAGTAAAGCTCACTTTTGTCCACTAACACCAAAACTAAGTTATTGAGGATAACCTGAACCTCTCTGTTGGTAAGCGCTGCTATTTTTGCCACTGTTTGCTGCTCTTAGCCTCTATTAGCAGCTCTTTTCTGTGGCTGGTAAAACATTTTTGGTCATACAGATACAGTCACTTAAAATCATTGATAGGACCACAAAGGATCCTGGTGGAATCCTGACCGATTGCCGACTGACAACACCTTCTCACTCCCAAAGCGTAATATTTTACACTAGGTGACAAATCGTCAACATATTACGCGTCCGGGCACCCAACACGTCCTTAAATGACGAGATCGGACAAACGAGGAAACATGAGAACTGTTTGGAATCAATCTACACATGTTCGTTCATTTTACTTAAATCGCTTTGGAAAACACTATTTAACGTCATTACAGTGCTGGTTAAGGTTAGGGATAAGGTTATGGTTAGGGCTGGAATACATGGCTGGAACGTGTATTACCGCGGGACCGTCATTGTACTGGATTTCACCCCTAAGAACAGGCTGCGACTGATGGATGACCGTAATGATATCTCCCGCCTGTGACGTGGATGATGCAACCATGAGTAGTAACGCCACTAAGTGACCATTAGGAAAACCGTCAGTAATGCCTTGTGTATCCACCAGGGGGAGCAGTGTGGTGGCGCATTCATTTACAGGCTTGCTACACTATGTATTTATACCCTTTTAATTTGTTCAAGGATTCCTTTTTTATGACAGAATCAGCCTTTCCATAAAATATTAATATAGATATATGTTTGCAGCAAATAAAATGCAGGTTGTGCACACCGAACAAGTCGGACAGAAAGTGATGCTTGCATTGATTATGATTATTGCTGAACTGCGTTTCTGAACATGAAATAAAGCGATTATTTCATTGCACTGCTAATGTTCTTATATGAAATGCATTACTTTTACATTAACTACATTAATTTTAAGATCCCGTTTTCAAAGGTATGCAGAGTATGTTACTAAAACTGTTGCTAATACATCTGCAAAATTTTTGACATCTTGTTGAATTTATAACAGAGTGTAACTTAAAAATATGTAGGAGTAGTTTGTACTTGGTGGAAAGATCAAGTCACAACGGAAACAGTTTTCAGTGCAGAGCTGCCTTCATGAAAACTCCGACATCTGAACATCAGTCTTTTTTTTTTATCTTGTGGTAACTGTGAGAGTATGTACTCTCCTCCTTGAAACAATTCACATAGTAGTACAGACTGCATTTTTTTGGTAGTCTTCTAATGCCCGGTGTTTGTGAAAGCACCATGAGGTTGCTTTGTTTATTTGCGCACATTTCCAAAGATAGGGCCCAACCCCCATAAAAACCCCAAATAGCTGATAAGAGTTACACACCCACGCTCATCTATCAAGTTAACACTGGTCTAATACACTTAGCTTGATAAACATTCCCCTCCAAGGTAAAAGGGCAAAACTGGAAATGATTTAAAAAGCAGTCAATGTCCAAAGAACAGCTTTGAAACACCTTCATAAACCTGGAGAGAACTTAACAAATGAAAAACTAGGTGGAAGTCTGGCCTCTCTTATGAGAAATATAGAAATCTAAAGAATAAATGAATACATTTGTAAGTTGCATCCAAGCAGAAAAAATGATGTGACATATTTATAATGGAAGGTAGATACACCCCAAGGTAAGAAGGGGGGGCACCTATCGGCTGACCTCTGACTGAAAGTGGCAATTTAATCTGTATTAGCTGGCATAGCATTAGCTTATAACTACCTCATGTTGTTTAGTCAGCTCTTTGTCAGCTGTCTGTAGACAGCAGGGTCACATATCTCATCTGCTGGCAATTAGTAATTGCAATATTGAGAATAAATGAGCATTTTATGCACATTTCTGTCTGTTAGAGCCCTGACTACTGTTCAGGAGGTGAGGCTTGAGGTGAGGAAGAAGAGGATGACATTTTATCCAGATGCCGGTCATGCTGTCTCTCGCTTTCTTAGATGATAAAACATAGGTATGGTCCCTCATATCTTTAACCTGAAGGTGCAGACACAAATTAAAAGTTGCCTACAAAGCACATGAACGCCTATCAGTTCTTTCCTCCTCCACCTCTAGTATACTATACTATATATGTGGGCGATCTCTGGCCGCATATATAGAACATAATTAGATTATGGAGCAGCGATGTCCGTCTCGGCCCATGTATGGTGGCTACATAATTACAAAGTAATCAATGTATATTTATGAGTACATTCAGGTACAGTCAGTCACTGTACAAAGGGGCAAAAGGGTGATGTTACTGACCCAAGGCCCAAGGCCCAGTATAAGAGTAATTTGAACTGTAAACAAATATGGAGCTTGAGCTGAGCATAATAGGTGTGCTTTAGGAGTTTGCCTTTAAAACAAACAAATCCACTCTTCAGCGTTGAAGCTGCCACTTTTAGAAATGTATGTCCCAACACATTTGCATTTAAAAAAGCTATCTGCATATTTTCTGGAGTGACGTGAAACAATTTTTTCTTGCTGACATTAAAATCAGGAAATGATGTATCCCACGGCATTTTTTAATGTTAGCAATAATATCTCATTTACACTTCAGAGATCCAAAAACCCTGCCGACGTGTCCCTGGCTGTCATGCTCACATTACTGACGGTTTCCTCGAAAAATCAGAGGAGTTCCTTTAATCATTTTGCCAGCAAACCTGAGGGGATCAAACTGCCAAATCTCTCAATTTTCTGCAGCGCAATGCTGTGCACACCTCTGTTGATCCTGTTTCTGTGCTCAGCTGTTGTGAACAAACCTCTCTTGTCAACTTCAAGACAAACATCTTCAGACGTTTTCCCACATTATTTATGAATGCTGTATTTTACAGTACTGGACCTTACATTGTTTGGCAGTTTTCTTATTGAGCAAACTGTTTTGAAAAATTCTCCGCAAGAGTGTTACCAGTGATGTGTGATACAGAAAGTGATATAACCCCAAACATAACACAAATAGAAAGAGCCAGCTGGGCAGAGAGTTACCGTTAACATTTCAAGCATCAATAAGCACACATTGACTGAGCACGAAGCGAGGCAAATATATTTCATTGCTACTGAATGAAACAGGAAGGAAAAAAAGGTCAGGTGTCTCGCACATGCATCCCCCCCCCTTTGTGTGTATCATCAGGAAATGACTACTCCGAACAGCAGTAATCCTCGCTCTCGTCTGTAGATTTACAGTGTCCTGTGAGGTTTACATCGCTTCATTATGCCAAGATTAATGTACTGAGCTCTGACCTAGCAGACCCAGCTTCCAACAACACGCGAACCCGCCAATTACTCACACAACCTTGAAAGATCCCGGCAGTCTGTGGGTGGATTATGGGGAAGTGAGGGAAGGAACGCTGCTTCTGAAGTGAAGGGATCAAACTTCAAAGGAATCGCTGTCGATGCTGAGCGTTAAGAGTTCCTGCAGTACGTGCGAACATGTACGCTACATGTGTGAAAACACATGTAGCGTACACGTGGGCAAGGTTTACAGCCTTGATAAAGATTTGACACTTTGTGTACAACTGCAGAGTCTGTACAAAGAGTCATGGGAAACTGGCACTCCCTTGACACCTCTGTTTGAGGGTTATACTGAATGTCCTGACTGTGGTTTTCACTTTGTGGGCTGCTTAGCATTGGTGTTCAAAAAAAGAGGTAAACAGCTTCAAAATGTTACTGCACACCATGCTAAGAAAAAAAAGGCAGCGGATCATGCCAGGGTGTAATTTGAATATTGCGACAGCTTTCCTTGAACCTTATAAATCTCTTCCAAATACAAAACTGTCATATGGTGTTTCCAAAATTCACCTCGCTCATGACAGACTCATCAAAATACGATGTCACTGTGATTAGCAATTCTGATATTCACAGAAAAGCAGGTATAGATAATTCTCCACAAACATGCCCTATAAACAACACAGTCTCAGCGGTATGTGAAATACTTGTGAACTGCTATCTATAGATTTGTGGTCTTGGACACAAATTTCCGCTGTTTTCATTTTCTCTTACTGGGCGGTTTAATATCTACTGGTTTGTTTTCTGATGTCAGACAAAAAAAGTTTCTACAGGACAAAAGAGTCTGAATCTGGGGGTTTTGAGAGATTTATGAAGGCTTAAGTCATTTCACCCCTCAAAGCAACGACTACACAGTGTGTTAGAATAGAAAAGGCCTTTATTGTCATTATATATTTACCATATATGTATATGGTTTGAGTTTTACTTGCATTTTAATTTATTTTCTTTGCATTTCTTTACATTTGTTTTTGGTTATGTTTAGGCAGTGAAACTTACGAGGAAGCACTTGGCGACACTGGGAAGGAAAAACTCCCTTTTGACAGGAAGTAAGCCCGGACAAAACCAGGCTCAGGGAGGAGTAGCCATCTGGGCAGATGCCCTGCCTACTACAGATACCTTACTGACAACTTAAGGACCCAGCACACAATATATTCCTCCAAGCATGACTTTTCAATTTTATTTTGGTAGTCTGAACATTTGATTTGGGACGTGCAAAGATAACGCATCTTCCTATGTTATTTAGCACTTTTAGCAAGTAGAGTGTTGTCATGTCCTCTCTCCACTATAGTGTCTTATCTATGTGTCACACTCCTCATCTCCTCTATTCTCACTTCTTTACTTCTTCTCCACTCCTGTCCTGCTGATAAAAAGCAGGCAATGAAATTTTCTCAGTGTGTAATGATCATATGCTAAGCAGATTATTTGTCAACATCAGCTTATTTGAACACATCGACACATCAGTGACATACTGATCCACCCCATAAGGGATAAATGTGCCATGTGCCATCTTATTGATGATTTACATTAATATAATGATCAGGTGTAACCTGGAAGTCCGTGCATTGTTGTAATAAGAACATTTCCAAACCAATCACAGAGCCATCTTCACCACCCTCTCTATCTCCTGTTGCTGTGGCAGCAACAGGAGATAGAGAGGGTGGTGAAGATTGCTCCACCTTCTCATGGCCTCTGGTGCACCTTATGCTATCTGAAGCCTAGTTAACCATTTGTTAACTATTGTTTTTTTGTGTTTGCATGCCAACAACTATAACTCTGATGACTTGTTTGGTAGCTTTCTCCAGCACTGTGTAGGCAGAAGAATATATAAAATATTTAATGTTAAGAAAAAAACTTTTTTCTTAATTAATTATTTTTTATTAAAATAATTAGTCATGTAATAAACTAAATTCTGCATATTCATGAAATAATATTGGACAGATTAATAAGTAACATTAAAAGTAACATTAACACAAGTAAGTAACATTACCTAATGTTATCAACTGTACACATATATCAGACAGAGATGCATTAACTAAAGTTAAGATGTGATTCAATGCATCTTTAATGAGGCATAGTAAAACTAATGGCAATTGTCAGGATACTCACAAATGTCACAAATGTCAAAAGGTAACAATGTTTCCTCTTTGGTATTTTGTGGTCTGGAACAAAGAGAGAGACGAGCTAACTGAGTAATATTACCAGGATTTGAGCATCCACTGCTTGAGTGGTTAAAAATGTCCTTGGCAGCAGCTCCAGGGTTTATGAAGCAGAGATGATTTAAACTCTTGAAAACAAACACTAAAAATCATTGAGAGTGCTTATTTTTGAATATGGTACTCTATATGGAGCACTATGAGGGAGGCTTTCAAAATGTAAAAGCATCAGTGTTCGCCAAAGACTGTGTATTCATTTTACCTATGTTATATATATTCCACACACACACAGTGGAAAAACTCTTTGGTTAAAGATGCTGTAATTATGAAAATAACAGTAAGTCGTATAATTACGATTTCTAGTCTAGTCTCTAGTATACTGCCATGGTTAGCTTCTTAGCTTAAATACCTTTCATGTAAACAACTAGACATGTTGCTCTTACTCCACGCTATTATGAAAGCAGCTGCTCATCAAGCCTGACTGGAGTGTGTGCTTGAGTGTACATGTGTTACTGTGTGAAATGAGGACCTGTGTGTGAAATGTGGGTTTCTGGGCGTTAGTCTGGGGAAGCTGTGGTCAGATGGGGAGGTAACACCCATTGAGCTTTATAAAGACAGGAGAGTGAAATAGATTAGCCCAGGCTGAAAGACAACAGCGATCTGTGCAACACTGGAGGTAAACAACATCTTACATTTCATGCTTTGCATTGGATCTCTTTTACTTAAGCTGTAAGTACATTGTAAACATACCGTTGTCATTCATTTCCCAAGAGCTGTAGTACGTTAAACTTAACTTCATTTACTAACTTAAGCAATCAGCTTTTTCAGTGAATGCGATGTTTAGTAATTTAATTGCATACTGATGTGGAAAGAAGTAGTTGGTTTTTTTTTTCAAAGCAGAGGCTAAAGAAACTAATGGTGAAACTCATAAGTAATACGATTTGGGTTTAACTGAAGCCAGTTGGTGAACTGAAGGAACACATCTGAGACATTTCATTTTCTATCTGATTGCAGTGTTGAGGCCAATAAAACAGAAGTGTTTCAGCAATTAACTGTCAACAGGAAGATTCACACAACATATGAGTGTTGACATAGTAGCCATAGTGTCTGTTGTGAAACACAAATTTGAGAAGTCAAGACGGGCGTCTGCTCTTCCTCTTTTTAACCTTGAAACATCCTAAGTGCCCCACCCTCTCTCTCTATATGTGTTTTTCTTCACAGGCTTATCTGCACACTAATGTCCCAAGATGAACAAGACAAAATACCCCAATGCTTGTAATGGCACTGCTACTCCAGCACTTGCCAATGGTATTGATGAGTGGGGCCAGATGAGTCAAAATGTGGCCATAGGGAATCAGGTGATCCTCAGAAAGAAAAACAGAGGGCTCAAAGAGAGGTCACCACACAGACCGGAGCCCAGCAGAGCGCGTCCTTTGTCAACAGTGTCCACCTCTAACGTGACAACAAACAAGACCAAGAAGGAACCACAGCCTCCTGAGTGTAGTGCATCGCTCCTGCAAACCCCTGTAGCATCCCATGATCCAGTGAAACGCTACTCCTGCCCCCCCATGGGGATCTCACCATCACCAAGTCACTCCTCATCTTCCTCCACCTCTTCCACCACCTCATCCTGCTCCTCTCCTCCTCCAGTTAAGACATCGCTTATCATCGGCCACGACCCTCTAGGCTGGAAGTTGCATCCCAAGTCCAGCTCGCTCAACCCCCGAGCTCGTGCTAACAGGCTCTCCCTGCAGATTCCCCTCCCCACAATCCCTGATGTTAACCCCCTGAAACCTGAGCCATTACCTAAAACCAAACCCGCCCTTAAACCCAAACCCTCACGACGACGCCACTCTGACTCAGAAGCCTTCCTCCAATCTCAGAGGATCCAAATGCCTGCGGTGACACTGGATGAACTCTGCGCTGTGCATCTTCGCCCGCTTGCCCTTTCAGATGAGTCTGACGATGTGTTCAGTGAGGGGAATGAAAAAGACCCCAAGGCCACCCCTCGCAAAATACCGCCACCCGTTCCGGAAAAAAACAGCCATGGCTAGACAAATAGCACAACTTATTGCTTATTCACGCCTGGGCTGTAAAAGCGACAGAGATGAAAACATTTATACCAGGATCATAAAGCCAAAACTTAAACATTCACATCAGAGTGTGGACCACAACAGAATACATGCTACAAAAAATGGTAAGTGCTCAAAGAAAATCTCACAATAATCATGCTTATTATGAGTTAAAGGGACAACTCATTCATTTTATAGTAGACTTCTAAAAGGTTGAGAAACTTGTGACGGTGACAGAGCAGCAATTCTAATATTCTGGTATAGACATAAATTTACATCCAGACTGAACTTATTCCTTCTGCATGTCCTATGCATGAATAGTAACTTTATCAATACAGAGTTTAGATATTAATTATACGAACCAGTGGGAAGTAATTTGGTGCTATGGTCGTAATGACGACTGGAACAGTGTTGGTAGCAGTTTGCTTTCTTCACCTGTATTGGAACGTTTAATTCAAATTAACAATTTTTTAAAAATGGCGTTAGTATAGTGAAAATACAGTAATTACTTGCGCATAAACATTATATCAAAATCTGGAAATGTTGATCCAACATTGAAACAGCATATGTTTTACAGAAACTAAAGAAAAGTATAGATATGCAGAGATAGCAACAAAGTTACCTTTTGTTTTAAAGTGCAATGAAGTAGGGTTAATCCTATCCCTAACCCATTTAAAGGTTCACTTTTGTTTACTGAATAGTTTTGGGATATGTTTGGCTATTTGCCTGATTAAGGTCTAGAGCCAGAAATGTATGCACGTTCATGAAAGTGAATTTGTTACCTCTGAACATGACACATGGCATTGCCCTTGCAGAAGTTCTAAGTGCAGATGTCTGAGTATCTTGATTTACTTTTGATTGATTTCCTTTATGAGGTGCTGAGATGACATGCAAGCATTTAAGTGGAAATCGATAGTAATGTCATCCCCTGTTTTTCAGGAATGCAGCATCTTCACATCAGCTGCGACAGTGAGAGGTCCACCCCACGCTTCCCGGCTGAGAGATCTAAGAGATCTCTGAAAAGACCTCTAATCATTGACTCCACGTCCCATCTATTCTGTATAGAGTAGAATAATTCTTCCTCTCTGTTGAGGAGACTTTTAATTTGTTCTTTTTGTCAATTTATGGGGATGAAGTAATAGCTGTATTGGAAAAAACAAGGTGTGCAGATGATGAAATTACTGCAGCTTATAATTGCATAAGCATTATTTACGGTGTAATACTCTGTGGTAAAATCTGAATTTATCTATGTAGGCAAGGTGCAATGACAAAGGATAGGGCTAGATAAACAGGAAATGAGCTGTTCCAGCTGGAGATGTACATACAATTGCATTGCTCATTTTAACTTCTCAAGTGATGACTTATTAATCGAGCTTTTAAGTATACCTGTACCCTACATGCAATATCTTTATAAATTAAAAAAAATCAAATATCATTGAAATTATTGGCTGATCATATGGTCTGATGTTTTTGACACTAAACATGAATTTCACCTGCTATCCTCCCCTTCAGCCTCAGCATATCTTTGATAATATAAAACACACAAACCTCAGTCTGTTTACCAGCAGACACACTCACAATGTGAATGTGATGCAGTTAAGAATCGGTCTTCCTTTTCACTGTGCTTTAGCTGGCCTATGTGTATTTAATGTAAGTCCAATATGCAGCAGCTTATTGAGAAATTTCAGGAAAGTAGAAGTGTAGAGTAGAGATAAATGCACTCTGTTTAAATGAGAGTATCTAAAAGAAAATTCATTATTCAACTGAAATTTCTGCTAAACTCCTTGAAATACAGCTGAAAGAATGCATTTTGACCACATCTTGATTGATTTAAAATCCACTGTGGTGGTGTACAGAGGCAAAATTACAAAATATGACTCACTGTTGAGTCACTAAATGAGGTGCATTGTTGTAGGTGGAGGAGGGTACAGACTAAGAATAAGACTGGTAGCAAATAACGTCTATGGCATTTGAAACAGCTGACTATGTAAAATGACAACTGAATGCCTGAACCTGCTTACCTTTTGTTACCACGGCTTGTTTGAAACCTAATTAGTGCTTACAGTATTCACATCATCAAATCATGACAGACTGTGTATAATAGATGGATGCAGGTGCAGTGGAGTCAAATGGTAAATGGCCTGTATTTGTATAGCGCTTTGCTTAGTCCCTAAGGACCCCAAAGCGCTTTACACTACATTCAGTCATCCACCCATTCACACACATCCCAGTGTCCCAGGGATTAACTCTAGCCCAACCAACATATTAGCAACATAATAGTAATTATCTGTTTCCTGGCATATTGGTAACACCTGCAATTGAGTGAAATAGTGGAATGAATAAATAATGAAAAGCAGATACACCCCAGGAGAAGGAGGGTGTACTCCTAGTGGCT
The DNA here is from genome assembly GCF_036321145.2 of Pelmatolapia mariae. Taxonomy (NCBI): domain Eukaryota; kingdom Metazoa; phylum Chordata; class Actinopteri; order Cichliformes; family Cichlidae; genus Pelmatolapia; species Pelmatolapia mariae. Next base: position 54,910 of record NW_027051952.1, read on the forward strand.
GGGAACTGGCTGACAACCAGTTGGGAGTAGGAATTCTAAGTGGTTGTATCTGTATAATGGCACATAAATGAATATTTAAGAAGTAAAGAAGAGACAGAGGAGCCACCCTTCAACTGTGTTGTAAGTGTTGATGTTGCATAGTTTGTTTACTATGAGGGCACACTGCAATTTCCGTGTAGGCAACTTCTGCTTGGAACACCACAAATACAAAAACCAGCTGATCCAGGCAGAGTTGGCCTGTTGTGACAGTAAAAATGTCAGTAATTTTAAAATTCCACTTATATATATATTAAACTGCATATAGCAAATGTTGTTTATGTTTTGTGTGCCTGAAAAAAATTCATTTATCCATTTATCTTCTTCCGCACCTCCCCCAGCTTATCCGGGGGAACACCAAGGTGTTCCCAGGCCAGACAAGAGATATAATCTCTCCAGTGGGTCCTGGGTTTGTGTCAGGGTCTCCTCCTGGTGGGACATGCCCGGAACACCTCACACAGGAGGCGCCCAGGAAGCATCCTTATGAGATGCCTGAACCACCTCAACTGGCTCTTTTTGATGTGGAGGAGCAGCGACTCTACTCTGAGCCCCTGCTAGATGGCTGAACTTCTCAGCCTATCTCTACGGGAGAGGCCAGCCACCCTTCAGAGGAAGCACATTTATGCTTCTCTTAGCCAGAATCAACACTTTTCTGAAACTTTATTAAAATTAAGCTCTTTTTAAAAGTGCTAAAAGATGAAGACACCAGTAGCAAGCTTTAAAACAGACTGATGCTATTAATGATAACACAGAAACTGCTTTTCACATGAAATATCTGTTAATACTTCAGCAAAATCCACGGCAAAGAAATCTTTAAGTTTACTTTTGTAAGCGAAATATTTTTAAAAAACGCAGACAGAGTTTAGATGGAGTCTAATAGAATTGCGTGAATCTGGATTTGGTCCACTGAGATGAGCTGCTGGGTATGGAGCAAAGCGGAGAGAAAACTCCAGTGCAGGCTGGAAGCAACGCTGCAGGCAGGTGAGCAATGAGACTGCAGAATACCACATGCACAGAAAAACACACACCATATGCACCAAATCTGAACCTGCTGCAAGTTTTTTCTCAGGAGTTTGTAGTTTTTCAGAAACTCCACTTTTTTCTCCTGGATACAGCTCAAAGTAAACCTGTTTCTGAGAAAATGGGCCACGGCACAATGCAGACTATGATCACTTGAATTGACTCACAGTGATTCCAATTCCATTTACTAAAGTTTCAGTTACACCAGAGTAATAATAGAATGGCAGCCTCCATTTGCCCAGGAAAAACGGCTTTTTTATAATACAGTAAATTAAATAAATAAAACAATTTTGATAATTACCAATAACTTAGGGCAGCTTTGGCATAAACTTCACACTAGGTGGTGGTCTAATAAATTTGTTAAGCAGTTTTCCTTAGTGTGACTGTAGCCTTACACGGGCACAGCCGTAAGAACAAAGTCTGCCACTGACATATTTAATGGAAATTCTGTTTGTGAATGAGGCTCAGTGTTCTTACCCTGCTAAATAAAGTGAACTGAAAGTCTTGAGGTGGAATGAACCTCTGACTTAAGGTTTCACTTAAACTGAGTGAAAAATAACTGAAACTTTAAGAGTAACAAATAACAAAAGTCCCAGGAGCCTAAATGAGATGGCAAGGAGAGACTGAAAAAAAGGGAATAGGCAGAGAGGAGGCAATCTCTTCACCCCCTCAGAGTAAAGAGAACTGTAGAAGCATAGCACACTGACACTTATTAGCCTGAAGCATAGCACACTGACACTTATTAGCCTGCTGGCACTGTGTGTGTGTGTGTGTGTGTGTGTGTGTGTGTGTGTGTGTGTGTGTGTGTGTGTGTGTGTGTGTGTGTGTGTGTGTGTGTGTGTTTGGGGCATCCGTGTGTTAAAGTGTACATGTTTGCTTGGATTCAGCTCATGTGTGAGTGGTACAAAACCTATTGTTGGTTCCAAAGCAGTACGAATGAAATCATGAAAACTACAATGTTAGAAGTAATAAAAACAGCAGTTCAGTATGTCGTCCAGGTTGCATCTTTTTATGGAATTTAAATTAAGCACTCAACACAAGATTTTTGTGTAAATCAATGTCTATTAAAGCCCATTATGACACGTCACTGCATTAAATGTCCATTAAGCCCAGCTGTTTCACAGGATACAGACATACTTGTCAATAATGCACATTTCCAAATCAGAGATTTCTCCTTCAAACATCATTCAAGTCAAATTTATCGCTGCTAATCAATTTTATTGTGACAACATTTCACAATAATTTTTTTTTTTTACTATTAAATGTGTGGGCATACTTATGTATGCAATTTTATATCATTTATACAATGTTATGGTGGCAGAAATCTACATTATCTATTGTAAAAGTTGCCTAACTTGATGGACAGGTATGCCAAAACAAAGAAACAACATCAGGGCTGAAAAATTAAACCCACACTGAAGTGTAGTCCCTGGAGTGGCAATATTCCCGTGTATCCCCCAAATTAAAATGCCGAGTTTCACAGCAGAAAAAATCCTGTTTACAGCCTGCTGTCAAAAAAAAAAAAAAGGTAAACTATACAGCTGTTACAGGCATCAGTATGTTAAAGTTTACAGTTCATGAAAGTGAAAAATGAAAAACTAGAAAATCAGAAAAAGACTGAACAAACAAGGTTGCCAAGAGAAAGACGGTTCTCCTGGCAACCGTACTTGGTTGCTATACTTGGTGGTTTAAACCCTTTCAAAACTAACTCCTACTATTAACAGTATGCAAGCAAACAACCAGTATGTTGTTTCCAAATTATTTATGTATTGTTTTTTTATTGACTTTATATTCTACATCTTATTTTGCTAAAATAGTGCCGGGGCATTCACAGGAGAACCGTCCAAATAAAATAAAATAACATGCTGATGGAAAGGCAGATGAGGATGGACAGGTGTTAAGTAACAAGATCACCTGAAAAAAATAAAAACATAAGAAGAGACACATACGCTCTTTCTTAAACGCTGTTAATGGGAATGTTTATTCTATGTACTAACTGTCTAAGGATACAGAGAGAGCAGTTTCTCCCAGAAAATCCAGTGATGGACACAGGGCAGGAGGAAAACTGGGGTTAAAGTGTCCCAGAACAATTGGAAGTTATGACACCTTCAGTTAATGAGCAATTAACCCTGACAGGCCAATGAATCCATAACATTACTGAGGCAACGCAGAAAACTGTTATTTAGATAAAGAAATTAAAATCTGAATTTATTTTAGGAAACATGGATTGCAGTGTATTCGCGAAAGAGGAGCAGAGCCATACAAGTTGTCATAGGCAGTCAATTGAAAGCCTGGTATTGGGATGGAATTACCAGTTTATACATGCGTAAAGACACAGTCAGTGCTGAACAGTTTTTTTCCATCCAGACGACGATGGAAAAAAACGGGAACAAGACAATTCTTAACCATATACTGCAGTCACAGCAAGATGGTTTTGTAGTAGAAGTGGGCACCGAGCCGGTCCAGATATTTCATGAAAACATGTGGCACATCATTGAACCAAGTATCACAAAGAACTGGGGAACATTTCTCTCCCAGAAGTCCAGCAACTGGCCTCACAATTCAAATAGTGAACTGTGGCAGAGCAGGTTATGGTTACATTGAGCACTGCGTGGGTTGCTGGCTGTGCAGAGCAGCAGGGGAACCGTAATAGAACTGGGAAAAGAGTCCAGAGTGTGGAGAACTAATCGGAGAAAATAAAGAGAAGCAGAACAGCAAAATCAGATGGATGAATGTCAGGCCTGAAGAGCAAAGCTGAGGCTGTAAAGAGCTGCAGACTGAGGCAGAGCAGTATGAACGGTAGATGAGAGAGATGATAAACTTTTCAACTTTTACAATATTTTTTTATGTGTTTGTTGTTTCCAGCTGCTCAGGTCAGATTTAAAATGCAGGCAGTGAGTGGTTTAATCCTTCATAGTGAAAGATATTGCTTTTTATATCTTATATATTTTAGCATAACTAACACCAAGCTTTATCTTAATTTTTAACCAGAATGCTTTTCTTCTACAGTAATTAAATTATTTTGATGTCAGGTATTTGTCATACCCTTTGTTTATTAGTAGGTCCTAAAATACATTTTACACTCATTTATTTAAATGTAAAACAAATAAAACATCTAAACTTAGGTTTAAAAAGAAAGTGTGTAAGATTAACTCATAACTGGGAAAATTAGTTAAAGTTACATTTTCAAGATATGACGTCTGCACAATTGCTTCTGTTGTGTTGCAGCATGGGGTCGAAATGTATTTATTTTTCTGGGTATTGGTATTGAGTTTAAATTCTAGTATTGTGACCACCCTAATGCACAATTTGATATCATCTATGATATCATCGTTGTATTTTTACTGAGTTGTATATAGCATTTGTATTCTATTTTTATCTTATTGTATATTTTATTCTATTTTATCCTACTGTATATAGTATTTTATTTTATTCTATTCTGTACAGTTGTGTACTGTATTCATTCTTATTTTATTTTATTCTAATTTTTGCTTCATAACTTTTGCACTGTCCACTTCCTGCTGTGACAAAACAAATTTCCCACGTGTGGGACTAATAAAGGTTATCTTATCTTATCTTATCTTACAAAGCACACAAAGCCAGGAAAAAGCCGTACACCTGCTCAGCAGCATCTGAACCTGCTGCTTTAAACTGTGGTGTAAATTCAAGCTTCTGAAGCACACATGTCATTTAAAGTTGGCCGCCAGAAAACTGGTTGGGCGAATATTTTGCCACCTACTATGGTGCCAAATGGTCCTCCTGAGTGTTGCTTCACATTTCATTTAATCGTATGTCTTGTTAGCATGGCGCTGCATCTTGAAAATTAATTTAATCTTAATAAACAGAAAACACCCTTTGCACAGTTGGGTTGCTCTACATATGCAAACAGGATTGTTGTTGGGTTTGTACAGATTCTGCGTGTGTGTTTTTTAATACAGCATGTGTATGTGTAAATACCACTGTGTACGGCTGCGAGGCAACAGCACATGCAGGGGCATTAGTGTGAATGTGTGTGCTCCTCTTCCAGCTCCATCACATGCTGCAATGAGCCAAATACAGATGGAGCCATTAAAGTTTCTGTCAAATTCCCCTGAAAAGCGGAGTAACCAATTAGTGGCCAACTACCACAAGGATGTCACATCTTAATCGCCCATTTCTTGTCTTTTACATATTCATAGGACACACACTGGCCTATTTCAAGCTGTTTTCTAACTGCTGTCTGATAAACTGTGCTGACGGCGGGAATGTTTTCAGCCAAAGACAGAAAAGAGAAGAAAAGAAATGCCACTGCTATCGTGGGAGAAGAGTGCGAAAAGATAACTTGGTTTGAGGAAGATGCAGCTTCGACAGAAGGGAGCAAGCAAATAAACAGAGGAGAAACAGAGAAGAGAACGTATCAACGCTCGAGAGAGGAGATGGAGAAAATCAACAAATTTGCTTGTGTGTCAAAGAGAGAGAAGGAAAGGGAGAGGGACAAACATTTATTTGATTTGGTGCTGTAAACTGGCAGAGTGCTGGAGAGTGTGCCTGCATTGTTAATGTTCTACTTGGCAAAGGAGAGGACCTTGAACAGCAAAGCACTGCCACCCCGGTCTGCCAATCAACATTATTTTTTTCTCTATTTCAGCAGCATTCGAAACATTTGAGGCAGATTTGCAGCTCAATTAGGCAAATTGGCACAGATTAGCAACCTTTATAAGTTGAGGTTGTGATGGAAAAGAAAACAATTATCTGGTGTATTTTTATTTTACTTACTAGACTCTCCTTTACACCGATACTCATAAACACACAGGACCCTACAATCATTGTCATTATGGTTATTTTATAGTATTGCTTCAGATTCCATACATATTCCCTACAATATCCCTACATAGTATTTTTTTTTATTGCAGATGTCCAAACTGGTAATGAACCGATTATTTGCTACAAGGTAACTTCAGACTAAAAACAATCTGCCCTCTGTATAAAGACCTGAAACTAATGTGAGGTTTCTGCAGACTGAGGTAGATAAAAACAGTGCCTCTGTAAAGTATTCACAAAGCTGCTGTTCCACATTTTGTCATGTTACAGCCTTATTTTAAAACGAATTGCGTTAATTTTTGACCTTAAAATTCTGCACAGAACATCTGTGACTGACAAAGGGAAAAAAAGTTCTTCCAAATTTATAAAAATGTTAGAGCACAAAACAAGCCATGAAGTCAATGGGATTGTCTACAGACTTCCGAGACAGGATTATGTAAAAAAAAAAAAAAAATCTGCAGCACTGAAGGTCCAACGAGCACAGTGCCTCCATCATCATTAAATAAGTTTGGCACCTTCAGGACACTTCCTGTTGGTGTCCGGGTGGAAGGGCCGTAGTCAGGGAGGTGAGCAAGAACCTGAAGATCACTCTGACAGAATTCCAGCATTGCTCTGCGGAGAGAGATGTTATTGGTAGCAGAAACCAGGAGACTAGACAGGGATGAAGGAAAAAGGAATGCAGCAAAGTACAGACATCATTGATGACAGCCCACTCCAAAGCGCTGTGGAGCACAGAATTAGGCAAAAAGTTCATCTTCCAACAGGACAACGAGCATGAACACACTGCCAAGATAACAAAGGAGTGGTTCCAGGACCAGTCTATGAATGTCCTTCAGTGGCAAAGAGCCTGACTGAACATATGTGGAGAGATCTGAAAATGTTTGTTCACTGACGCTCCCCATCCAACCTGATGGAGCTTAAGAGGTTCTGCAAAGAAGAATGGGAGAAACTGACCAAAAAAGGTGTGCTTAGCGTGTAGCATCACACTCAAAAAGCCTTGGGGCTGTAGTTGCTGCCAAAGGTAAAAGCTAACTTTTCTCTGATTGGATGTCCTTTGCAAACAGAAGTTTTGAACTGTGTGTGGGTGTGGCTCCTGTGCTCACAGCCAGAACTTTGTAGCTGAGATGATGGTATTAAGTATGATAAGAGCTGAGATCATACAGAGCCAAGAATAAAACAATAAATAAATTAGAATAAATTGCAAATACATTTGTACGATTGTACAAACAACAAGGTCATTTAAAACTTTGACGCGTTGTTTAATATTAGCAATGACCAAAATAACAGCATATTGATATGTGACAAAAATTGAGGAAAAAAGATGAAATGAGAAAAAGATGAGAACTTAGACTAAACTTCTTTGGAGTCATCACACTGTGAAAGGACGCTTCAGGGCCAGCATACATGGGCGGAATGATTAAGCATTCAGTAAATTAACAGATATTGCATTAAGATTGTACCATACGGCATATGCAAAAAGATTGCAATAAACCACCACTTCTTCTATTTGCACAGAGTTTTTCTGCTGTCTATAGTCTTGCCCTCTTCTTTCTCTCTAAACGTTTAGCTGGCAGCATGCCCGCTGACACTGAGTGTACATCGCATCGATTTTTACTCTACTGTTGAGGTAATCTTTTAAACAACAGAGCCTCCCCTCCACACAAAGGCCTTCAGTGATTTAATGATTTAAAGATTTTTCTTTCTGTGACCTCTGTGTCCAAGAGTGTTGGTCAATACCAATAAAATTTGCTTGTGCATGCATGCATGCTGCGGCCTTTGTATGCATGCGCTCAAGTGCGCTACTTGCATGTCAGCGTAAATCTTTAGCCAGCAGAATGCATGGTTCTGCAGTAGCAGCTGTATAGCCCTGATATGAGGTTGTAAAGCATTCAAGGCATCTGTCTCCTGAAAAATTACAACTATATTTACAGGACATATAATAATGGAGCTAGTATGAATAATGCAGCCTGAAAAGCTTTTATCTGGCTACTCCAAACACTACTCCTGTCCTTCTATGATTCTGGTCATTCTTTTTTGATTATTCAAGAGACATTTCAGTTTTATAATAAAAATCACCACACAAACAGCGTGTGCACTATAATAATGCGCCTAAGATGGGTACAAAGAGACATAATCAAGGTCCAGGCAAATATATTTGAAATGGTGGTGAAAAAGAAAATATCTTAAGAGCAGTTATGCACCTGTTGGCATGACAACCACCAAAACACATGATCATCAACATGTCCTTGATCATACGGCTTATGGATACCCATTTGTGTAGATTGCAGTAGGGACACAACAATTTGAACACAAGTTCAGGTCATCGGTCGATTACAAAGAAAAAACTACACCCTCTCTAATCCACACCTACAGCCCTTTAAGAATTACCAATTAACCTGACATAAATGGCTTTGGGAGGAAGCTGGAGTATTCTCTATTAACAGGCTACATACCATGGGATTTTAAGGTGGCAGCAATTAAACCATTACTTTAAAAGCTATCACTTGACACAGCTGTGTTAGCTAATTATAGGCCAATCACTGGAGAGCAGAGTAGTTGTAAAACAGCTAACTGATCGTTTGCAGAAGAATTGTTAATTTGAAGAGTTTCAGTCGGGATTCAGAATTCAGCACAGGAACAAGACTAGAGTTCTTCCTGTTAAAAGGGAGTTTTTTCCTCCCCACTGTTGCTGATGTGTTTGCTGATGATATTCTGCTCACAGGGTTTTCTCTCTAATATTGTACGGTCATTACCTTGTCTTGTGATATGAATAAAATGGAATTGAATTGGATTGAAATGTAAAAGCTGTCTCTGTGGAGTACTCTGGGAGAATGTGCAAATCCCACATAGAAAGACCACAGCCGATCAGGGCCAGAACCTTCTTGCTTTGGGGCCACAGTGCAACATGCTTAACAAAGCAAGGTGCAGTCATCACTACCAATCTGCTGTGAGAATCTCTTCACCTCATGCATCTGTGGGCTGGACAGTCTGGGGATGCACCTTGGCATCCAAGCTAGCTAGCATTAGCTTATGACGCCACCCTTTCTTCCAAATACAGGAAAAAAAAAAAAACAATCTAAATTGCAGGTTTTAAATTCTCTACAGCAGGCACATTTTACTGGCAGTAAAACAGAGACATAAAAACTGCAGAATAGAAGAAAAAGAGACAGGTCAAACAGCAATAACAATAGTTGTAGTTGCGATTACAGATTGAAAAGAGTCTCAAAAGGAGAGAGAATGATAGATGGACAGCACTGGGGACTGTGTCTCCAGCTCGTTATCTTACAATTGCTCTCCAGCCTTCACTCTGAAGCACTGCTGCTAATGGATTCACACCATGGGTGACATACAGGGCAGTGAAGTAGCTTTGCAGAGCAGCGTGCGCCACATGACTACATTTATCTCAGTTAAAGTTTGAATAGATGATCTTCAAACTTCTTGTCTCACTTGTATTTCCATCACAACAATAAGTGGTTTTAAACAGTTATTAAACATAGTAGCTTTAAACGGCTTGTTTGAAGAACCCATGGAAAACTCTTTTGCTTCACTAACAGTAGTTCTGCTAGTATAAAAAAAAATTCACTGTTCACTGCAATTACATTTTTAGACAACTAAATGTATAATTCTCAAAATGCATACAAATAGTGTTAATTGGAACATTATATTTAGTACAGAACTGTTTAATTTCTATATTTGTACACACTGTTGCATAGACTGCAGTTATAATAACTTACTTGCTTTAATGTGCCACTATGGCAGTTGAATAGCATCTTGACAATTTGGTCTAGCCTATCCCGACAGAGTCCATCATTAAAAAAGGCCAACTTTAGAGTAGAAATACATATATGTCTACAGCCTGTTACAAAAACATTTCTCATTTTTAACTACATAATGTTCTTATTTATGACAAATATGGGGTAGTGGTGGTCGTGGAGGGACCACAGGTAACTTGAGTTGTGTGAATCAAGCTTGGTTAGCAATCCCATTATATCAGCTGATAGCAGATGAAGGCAATGACAGCTTACATCAGTTGATAATTCATCTGCTATAAGCCACTTTACAACCCATCTCCTTGAACAGTGCAATGGCAAGCAGGTGTCCCACACACATATGAAAGGTGTGGAAAATACAAATGACTGCAAATAGAAATAAATCCTCTTTTCGCTATACTGCTCCTCACTGAAATGCAAATGTGACAAATAAAAATTGCTCTTATTTACACAAACAGATGTGCTCTGTTTAGGAGAAGGTGCACCTTGCTTACCAGGGTAGCTACTATTAGCTGATATTGCTTGCTAATGATGGCACAACTCCCAGGGAGATTTCTTGCTCCCACAACAGCCAAATACTACAAATCCTGCAGGTAAGAGTGAAGCATACAGTGCCCCATGAACCTTATACAATACATAGCACAAATAAAAACAAGGGAGTGTGGGTGTCTGCACCTTGATTGTTGTAATTAGAACTAATGAACACTAATGAACCCAAATTACCTTTGCGTGGGTGCCTGTTTCTCAGATTGTCGTGGCTCACTGTGCTGAGCAGGTGTGCTCTCTCTGAAGGGATTACGGCTCGCAGTATATTCGTGACACACACATACACACACAGATATACACACACTCCAACTGTCCACTAGCATCCTACTGTGTCTGCATCTGCTCTGAAGCATTAAAGCTGTTTTTTTGTTTTTGTCTTTTTGAACTGATGCTGATAACTACAAAAACACCCAAACACTCGGAAACAACGACGCTCCATTTAGAGGAGGCTGGATGCGTTATACAAGTAACACCGCACATGACAAATTGCTCTGTATAATCTGGAGTAAAATCATGTCAGGATAATGAGGATTTATCTTCTGATGTGAAACGATAACAGTGCTACGGCTTCATAAAGTTAAATTAAGCAAGAAATAATTCAACAAATCAGGCCAGTAATGCCTGATGCTTCAGCGTATAGCTCAATACTGTTTGTATTTCTCCTCTTATAGTTCAATCTCCAGTTCTAATTTTTAAAGTTTTCTGGTGGCTCTTCCTGTTTCTCTGGCTTTGATAGCTACATGAATACCCAGCAGACCGATCTGAGTTGCTCCCATGGCTCTCTGCACAACTGGGAAGTGAAACAAGACCCACGAGCATTTCACGTAGCTGTGGGCCTTTCTGAAGAAGACAGCACAAACTGATAACAAAACAGACTTTCTAATGTACCTGCTGCTGACTCTATGATAATGAAGAACAGAAATAACGTCACTTTTCACTCGTTAAAAATAAATTATGTACCTTCTTGTAGCTTCTGAGAGGATAATGTCATAGTTAGCTATAATATATGATTTTGCTGTGGGAAACATTATTTGTGTCCGCTCTGGTACAGACACAGAAAACATTTGAGAACCCCTTTAGATTACATACAGTACTGTGCAAAAGCCCCCCTCATTTCTTTACATTATATTTTACTTCCAAGTAGCCAGAGTTTCTTGTCATTTTTGAAGTGGTCTTGAGGAATAGTTCTTCAGACTTTCTGGAGGTCTTTTTAAGTTTTTCTGTGTAGAGTGTTGGCAGTTTTTTCCTCTCATTTTCAGTCTTGTCCTTATACTTGATCACTTCAGAGGATTTTTGTCTGTTAAGTCTCTTAAAACTAAACTATGGACTGTTTAAGCATTTAAAAAAAGGTATCTAATTCAAGGTATGACTCAGTGTTGTATCTATATATAGCAGACAACTTATCAAGTCCTTAGGAAATAGGAAACAAATTGAGTAAAGACCACACACAGGACCTGAGAGATGTATTTTTCAGTTCATCCATCTACTGTTCACCAAGGCCAAAGCCTTCAGTAATAGTAATAAATCACACAGCAATAGTACATTCATGTAGTTGTAAAAAACATGACAATATATTAAGTAATCCAAAGTATTCAGAATACGTTACTCTCATTGAGTAACTTAACGGAATATGTTACAAAATACATTTAGCGCCATGTATTCTGTAATCTGTAGTGGAATACATTTTAAAAGTAACCTTCCCAACAATGACCTCCTCAGAGCCTAGATTTCAATACTTTGTAAAAGGCTGGAAGAGGAACAGAACAACAGCAAACATCCAAACAAAAGCTTTGAATCTCAATCAAGCAGACTGGAGAACTATTCCTGAACTCTGCTTAAAGAAATTACAAGAACGTTTGCCTAAGAAAGTTCAGAAGAATAAAGACGATCATTCCAAATATTTTTTTTCAAGTGCATCAGAATTGTACAAACTCTATTTTCGCCATTTATAGCTCGAGAATTTTGCAGAATACTGGATAGCCAAACAACTCAACAGATTTTCAAGTTCTAAATGTTAAAAGAGAGAAATCTATTAAATAAAATGAATAATATTGACAAAAAGATATAAGGAAAACAATGCAATATACAATCTGGCTTTAATTTGAAGAACAAGGATCTAAGTGAGGATAATCTTCACAAACACATGCTGGGGCAAATTAATCATGACAGGAACAAATTACATTTCTGAGGACTCCAAAAAGAGAAAAAAAGAAAGAGAAACAATTGTGAATGTTCATCAGGTTTGAGCTCTACCGACCAACAGTCAAACACACTGTGTGCACATGAAGGAAACCATCTCCAGACTCCTAACAGAGTGACTAATAGTCTGAGGGATCACAAAAAACCATGGACTACAGCAAAGCAACTAAGCTCCTCTCTCAGAATGGCTAATTTTAATGTTTAGTGAATTTAACAATCATGCTGTGTATGTGTGGTGTGGTGCAAGGAGCTGCCCTTCACACGAACAAGCCTGCAGGCTGTTGGAGCAATGTTTTGTGTGTATGCTGCACTCTGCTCTCTGATTGACAGTAAACTCATGGCACTCAAGTAGAAAGAAAAGAAAGGGCTAGTGCCTTGGGTATTCATTATGATTTTCCTATTGAGCCTTCCCCCCCTTTATTTACCATAAAGTCTCACTGAGATAAAACAAATATATATATTTTTCAAGAGAGCCCTGACCAAGGTATCACTCATATAAACTTGCATTTTAAAAGAAGACATATACTGCATTATGAAAAAATATCCACAACAAAAATAGCGTATTAACACACACTAAAGAGAAAAAACATCCACTAGCCCCCTTCACCAAATTCTGTGAGCCCCTTAAATTCCTCACTGGATGTGAAGACCTGTGAAACACTAAACAAATGAGAAAAACCTTTAGCAGCAGCAACTTGGAGTGAAACTTTCTTTATAACTTTATCAGCTCTGCACATCGTTTGGGAGAGATTTTGGCGCACTCTTCTTTACAGCATAGCTTTGGTTCACTGATGTTTGGGGTTATTTGTTTAGCACAGCTCTCTGAAGGTTTCACCACAGTATTTCAATCAATGTAAGATCTTTGGTCAGGCCATTGAAACACCTTTAATCTTTTCTTTTTAAGCCCTTTTGTTGTAGATTTGCTGTAGATTGTGTTGTTGCATACAATAAATAAAACATACATGGTCATCTTAATGACAGCAATGTACCCAGGCAGGTCCTGTGGTTGCAAAAAAAAGCCCAGATCATCATCCCTCCACCGCCATGCTTGATAGTTGATATGAGGTGTTTGTATCGATATGCTGTGATTGGTTTTTGGCAAACGTGGCGGTGCGCATTACGATCAAACATCACTTTGGTCTCATCTTCTCAAACGACATTGTTCCAGAAGTCTTGTGGTTTGTTCAGATGCATCTTTGCAAATCTAACCCATGATGTCATCTTCTTTTCAGAGAGAAGAGCCTTTCCCCTGGGAACCTTTTTTAAAAAGCCATACTCGTCTTTTTGTCTTTTTACTGTCATGAACTGTAACATTTAACATTTTTATGCTAACTCAGGCCTGTATAGCCTGTGAATTTTATCCTAATCTAGCGCTCAGAACATTATGGACAATCGACAAGATTTCTGTTGGAAGGGTCTTTGACATTTTGACATTTGACAGTCCAAACCTTTGTTCTTCTTCAAAAAAGCGTTTTGTGAACTTTGCATAGATACAACACCCACTTCCTCTTGAGATTCATTTCACAGATAAATGGTACGATGGGGCCTAGATGTCAGGACATCTCTGGTACAAGAGATGTCCTGACATTTTCCTTTACAATTTACTGGTATAATTTGGAGTTAATTCGTCTATTACTGATAACACAGGAACATTACTTCCAAACCAATTTTTCTGCTGTATTTAGAGCTCCCACTTGTTACTGTTATCTAATCATCAAATGATTTCAGAGTAAGGCTGATAAACCACAAAAGAACAGGCTGACTGCTTTCCTAACAGTACATGTCAGGGTGACATCAGGGTGATGTAGTCCCAAAATTTAGCTCGAAAACCTGATGCAGCAAATAGAAGCTGACACCTGAGACCAGTAACAACCAGCTGGCTAAAAGTGAATGTGACAGACGAGCTAGGGGACCCCTGAAAGTTAGGGTTATCCATGGTTGGTTTGGGCATTTGTTGTTAGTATCCAAGGTTTCATATCCCCAGCCGAGAGCTATTTAATTGCAGGCATAATGACCGTAAGCGGCTGTTTGGACAGAAGCTAAGCTCTGTGTCTCTTTCTCTCTAGGGACTCCTCTTCCTTCCGCTGCTAATGAAGCCATTTGCACACCTACACAGACACACACCTGTATGAGTGCAAGTGCATGCTGAGGTCACACCGGTAGCCCCGCACATCCATCCACACACACACACATCAGGTGTAAGTGGATCAGACCTGCCAGATGGCTGTGGAACCATTCCTCTGCCTGATGTGAAAGACACTCGCTTTTTTAAATGGGCATCTCCTGCTTTTAACTCTGCCCCGTGTTAATCAAAGGAAAATCATGCACCTACAAGGCACGGTGGGGAGTGGCACCAAATGGGGCAATAAATGGCTGGAAAATCACAGTGGGAACTGAGTTTGAGTGACAGACAGGCTGCCACTTCAAAGGGAGAGATAAAAGTTTTGTAATCTGCACCCCTATGCTCTTCAACTTTGTCCCCTCCCTTCATTTGGTGTTACATTGGTCATCCTCAGCTCTCCTATCATCTTCACCGTCGCCTTCATCTGATCCCCGGTCTGAGCATGAGCAAGTATAGGAGATTTTATGGCGTAACTTTGAAGACGGCTTTGAAAACTAATGTAATCAAATGCAATTTTTTTACCAGACACAAATGATATCTTTGTGCTTTTCTGCTTTGTTTACATGAAAAGAAACAATTTAGAAGTAGACAGGAGCTGATGTTCAGAGATACAGCCGACTGCCAGTACGTGGGAGGAAAGTCAATGAATAATGAAACGACCTCCTAAGTCTCAGTAACATATAATAAAGCTATTTATCATGCCTCGTACCCGCCGGCTGGTCACGAAGGCAGCATGTCATTAAAAATGAGCAGATGTCCCTACCTCAGGAGGAGCTGTAAGACTCCTCCTGAGGTATCCTGATACGTTTGCAAGGCAGAGATAATCCAGCTAAGCATCCTGTGGAATTCTGTTTTTGTATGTGTGAGAGCACATGCTTACACATACATCTCAGTGTTAGTCCAACCCAAATGTAACACAGGGGTGTCAAATATAAGGCCTGGGGGGCAGAATTAGGACAACCAAAGAGTCCAGTCCGGCCCACTTGATGCTTTGAAAAATGTGAAAGAAGGCATCAATTTTTGGACTTTTAACTGTGTTTTACAACCTTTCTTAATGTTTTAGACATTGCCCACAGTCAATCACACCAATTTTACTAATTAATAAATAAGCAATTAAACAGAAACCTTTGCATTTTTCCACTTACTGTAGAAATATCTAGAAATATACATAGAAATAAAAAAAGAAATGAAAAAAGAAAAAAGAAACAACCTTTCCTCCAAAAAAACGAGGACATTTTTCATGAATTACCAAAAACTTTCTATTTTTGGGAGTCTGGGCAACGAGCTAACAGAATGATTTCTTTAATTTTACACATTTATTTCTTACAATTTAAGCCAGATATTAATTATGCTGACAGACTTCTTCCAGCAGCATTACTTTATCATGTAGAAAAAACTGAGACCTACTGCTGAAACTATACGTCTTTTTCTTTTATCCAGACAGCCCTCATTAAATGTGTAGTTAAACTTTGTTACACTAACATAAAGGGGAGTTTCACTGGTCTGGCCCACTTGAGCTCAAAGTGGGCTATATGTGACCCACATTGTTAATAACTCTAACATCTCCATTTCTCCAAGCTCCTTGCAGATGTTTGGCCGTCACTCTTGGAGTAAAAGTCCCTCTGACTGCTCTGACTCATGCTCCTGGTGAGGAGCTTCCTTCCACCTGAGGTTTAGGGTAATTTCACAGCAAGCCTAGCCACTGTATCATCCATATATCCATCCCTCCATTCTCTTCCAATTATCCTTGTCAGAGCCTCGTGGGGGGGGGGGGGGGGACAACATTCTTTCAAAAACTGAATAGAAATGAGGTGCAACTGACAAACAGGTGAGTCTGATCTTACCCTGATGTTGTCGAAGGATGCTTTGTTGGTGACGTCATACAGAAGCAGCAGAGCTGAGGAGAGAAAATAAAAAAACGTCACATTTGAAATTGGATCGAACTTCATGTCACAAAATTACAAGTGATCAGATTATTTAGCGTGTTTGGTGGCAACAAACAGTTCACGCCATCCAGAAAGTATTTTCTTACACCTCTTTCCCACCACTGTGGTGCCAATTCATTGACACTTTCATGATCTAACTCACACTTTGAGAACTCAGCATGCAGGCCTTGTTTTTCATGGACATAAATGCAGCTTCTAGATTAAGTGCTGCGACAGTGCGGGTGAAAAAGAGGTGATCTGGACAGTTTACTGGCGGTGGTGCCAATTTTTGTCTGCTTTCACAAAGTTATTGATTCACCACAATAATCAATACAGACACTGTAATCACCATTAGTGCTGCTTGGCGTGATCAGTGAGCATGTTCATATTAACTGTGGCTCACAGTGATGAGGTCTTTCATGATTAACAAGAGCACTCAGTGTTAGGGTGCCTGGGTCGTCAGCCCCGTGTTGTGTTTTTGGTTCTTTGATTTTGTTTATTTCATTATATTCTAGCTTTGTCTTATGGGTTATAGGATTATTCTTAGTTTAGGTTCTCTGTGTGGGTTTTGTTTGAGTTTTAGTGTTCTGGTTTTCTGTCTGTGATCCATAGTTGCTGTCTCCCCTGTCAGCTGTATCCCCGTGTCAAGTGTGCGTCTCTGTGTTATGTTTCCTGTTTTACTTTGAAAGTCTGCGTCTCATGTTATTGTATCAGGTTTTGCTTCCCTTGTCTCATTAGCCCTGATTTGTCCCAGCTGTGTTTCCCTCCTGTTTACCATTCCCCGATTGCTCCCTCTGTGTATTTAAGCCTTGTGTTTCTCTGTGTCAGTGTCGCGATCTACCCTTATTCATGCTGTGTGTTCTGTCTGCCTAAGTTTATTCTTTGTGTTTCGGAAGGTTGTTACTTTGAGTTTAGCATTAAAGCTGTGTTTTGAGTTCACGTTTTGTCTCCGGAGTCTGCACTTTGGGTCCTCCATTTTACCATTTCTGCCTGCACACAGCCTAAACATGACACTCAGAACTCCCTCTGAAGGGCAAGGGTTACACTACAATTCAGAGGTTTTTATGAAGTTTTTATAAAACATGCTGACTTACACTTTTTTATAGATCATTTATGCTGATGTCAGCATTGTTTACATACGAAAATGGTGTATTTTGTCATCGTTGCCTATATGATTGGAGCAGAATTGGCTTCTATGAAACATTAAATCTTGAAAACTTAAATAGTCATGCGTCTACTTGATGGCAATGATGACGAGGTTTCACCGACACGCAGCTGTTTTGTATTTTTGTTTTTTTTTGTTTGTTTTTTTATATATATCCTCTTCTAAATGTCAAGGTAGACTACAGATTACAGATGGCTGTACAGAAAATGAGCATTGCTTTAGCCAAGCATGTTTTCCAGAACTTTGCAAAGTATAATTAGATTTTACTCACAAAAGGTCAACTTAGATGCATGTGGGAAATTTTGCACCATAATTACATAGGAGAATACACCATAAATATTAGACATCTCATATCTCCCAACAAATTGAACCTAACTGTATTACAAGACACGTGAACTTGTGGTGTTCAGTGAAGATGGAGGTATGTATTTTTCCAACTAACTAAAAAGTGATTTTTCTGGTATTTTAATGCTCCAAAAACCTCTGGATTTTCCTGGATGAAAATCTTAAAATAAAATGCACCCCACTGTTACGTGAGCAAAGTGCTGATCTCTTTCATTTACCACAGTATTAGTATTATATCTGACAACATAATTGCGCGCGTGAATTCTAATTACCTCCAACTGCATTGTTCGGCTGTGGAGCATAATATCACCTCAGGTGTTACTGGAGGGTGTGCATTATAAAGCTCGAGACAGAAAGAAAAACTCATTACACCTGCGAGGGCAATTCTAACTCATTTTCACAGCTTGAACAACCTTCTCTTTTAAGAATTAGCGTAAGCTATTTACCTCCCCAGCACCTCCTCTCCTCCTACTGCATGTATTTCTCCACTACTTACATCTCACTCCATCCTCATTCTGCCACTTTATTCCATGCACACCCTAAAGTATGTTTTGGATTAAATCCTTTGTTTGTTCATTCCAGCCAGACAAGTGCGTGAAGGGTGTTTAATGAGTTGTAATCAGCTGGCTCCAGCCCAAACTGAAAAAGCACAGTGAGGGGAAGAGGGAAGCATGAAGAAAAAAGATAGGAAGGACAGAGCGAGAGAGCGAGAGATGACCACAAGGAGTTGCTTTCCTTCACCCTCCCTAATCCAATTACATCTTGCCAAAAGCAAGACAGATGAAGTTGGAGAA
>NW_027051953.1:0-22925 GCF_036321145.2 Pelmatolapia mariae
GTGAGATCCAGTTGAGCACCTTTGAGATGTGGGTGGAACGGAAAATTCACGTAATAAATGCAGCTGAAAAAAAGCTGCAGGAACTGTGTGATGCATTAAAATCTGTGAGGAATGTTTCCAGCACCCTGCTATATCGTGTAGCCATGAAGCATTAAGGTGAGTCTGAAGGCAGAAAAGGATCCAGGTGAGGTATACCTAATGAACTGTCTGGTGGTTACACGTTTTCTTGTCTACCAGCAGCATCTATCACAATCAAGCCTCTTATGAGGATTTACAATTGAAATTTGGGACAGGAAGCTGATAACATCACACCATTAGCATGTTCTTAGCCAACTTTTGATTACATTTGCTCACCTTACACTTTACAAACACTTACATATTCAGGCTCCTCAGGTGCTCAATGACCTCTGGGTTCTGGGCTTTGTAACACATGGATCATACAGTGGGAATTGTGTCATTATGCAAATCATTAACTGGACAAATATTTCCTGTTTGTGCTGGATTTTGGCTCACAGGGCTTCATACTCCTGTTGTAATGTTCTGTCTATATTCTGAGTTCAGATTGTGCTTTTTATTGACTCCTGTATATTTGGTTTCAAAGTCCATCTAGATACAAGAATTATCTCAGATTAATTGCAATACAAACTTCCCAAATACGTTACAACAAACATTTAAACAAAATAAACACATTTTACAACACAGCTAGAAACACAAAGTTGCTAACAAACATGAAACATGGCATCAGGAAAACAGGACAGGCTGTAACTACTAGTTTTGTGGTTTCCACATTAGTTGCCAGTATTATGTATGTAACTGTAGCCTTCCACCATCCAAGCACGTATTCTGACCTCACTGAGCAGCACAGCTACAGAGTTTTGTTTCTCCCCGCTGCCCGAGGCGTCACTACTGGAGCTGATAACTGCATTTTAGTACAGACATTATTGATCACTTCACTTTTCACAACACACCATCAAAGTCACAGAAGTTGTGCGTGAGCCAGACTCTGCTGCTAAGACAAAGCAACAAAGAGGCTTGGTTCTAGCTAACAGTGCTGCCAGCTGGCTGGTAGCTAACACAGCCTGTACCAGCAGCAGCAGCAGCAGCAGAGGGCGGAGGTGGAGCATTTAAGACACAACTGCCACTAATGCTGAATTTATGCTGCAGTTTCCCACCAGATCCAGCTAGATTTCCCACAGTAAACCTTTGGTGGTTCACCTGAGAGCTCTCACTCTGATCAATTATAAACCGAAAGAACTACCAGAGCCAACAGAGCAAAGTGGTTTTAGCAGTCTTGGTTTAACTTGCGCTAATACACATTAAAAGCTAACCGGTGGCACGATCTTGTACACAGTACAATGTATTCTGTACGTACAACGCTTTTTTTCACGTTTCATTGTAAAGATGAAAGGCTCTCACGTGGTTTTAGAGTTAAAAGAACACATTAATATGAACCTAGACTGGACATTCACACATGATTCATGCAAAATGTTGTTTTGCAGAAGCAGTCAAGTGATTCAGCACTCTGCAGCCGTAAGGTTATTCGACCCACAGTGGGTGGATTAAAGAAAACAGCCAAAATCAATGCAGTGGATGCTGAGATATTTAGATTTTCTGGCCCTTAATACGGGTCAAGCTCTTAACGCTGACATTTCCCATAATGTCACTGATTAGCACCTTTCATTAGACCCCAGCTGAGTCCAAATCAGGAGAGCGAAGTGCAGCTTGAGATAAGGAAACCAATTTTGATGTGTAAAATCGGCAGAGTGCCCATTTTGAAAAGAGCAAAGATGTAGTTTTACAGAACAGGGCAGATCAGTTCACTGGAATCAATGACTTTTTAAGATTCTTGCTTTTTATTTCAGCGCTGAAAGTCAACATTAACAGGATCAGCTGCTTCTGTGAGCTGTGTCCAAAAAAACTGTTATGAAAGCATCTGCTTCAACCAACCTGTGAGGCCTTGTCAGTATGAAATTGAGCCTGAGCCCTCGCCTCCTCCAGCTCCTTCTGCAGTCTCCTGCACTTTGCCCTCCACTGGCGCACAGCCTCTTGGGCTCTGGTCTTCAATTCATCTCTGCTCCTTGTGCTCTCGAGGAGTAATGCCTCCGTCTCTCTCCTCTCTGCTTGCCCTCGGCTCTGAAAGGAAGACTGAATTTATGAATAAAGTGTATATTCATCCTTTAGAATATAAAATCGTGTGCAACCATTCCCATACAAGAAGAATCTCAAGCATCTTATTACCACAGGATTAGTTTATTCACATCTTAATATTAAAATCTGATAAAGTTGTGGCTTAGAATAAAGAGGTAAACATCATGTGAGTGTACTTCGTTATAAAAGGTTGATTATTTAAGCTACCTGTATGTCCCTCAGCTGTTCCAGCATTCGCTGCTGCTGTTGCTCTCGCACCGCCAGGTCTGACGATAATTCCTTGTATATATAGAAAAGAAAGGTCAAGGTGTGTGTCTCTGTGGAGCAGAGAATTGCATTTTAGATTATTTCAGTGAGTGACTATTGCTAGTGTGAGGGGAGGGGGTTGGGGAAGCAGGAAAAAGGGAGAGTGGAATAATGGGTTTATGGTGGGTAGGAAAAAAGAAAAAGGAGGAGAGAAGCAAAGAAAAAAAGGTGTGATATATTTAAAGTAAAGATAAAGAATAAAGGGTTGGCATGATAGAGCTAAGAAAGAGACAAAAGACAAAGACAGAGAGAGGTCAGAGGCAGCTGAGGGTGTTTACACGCTACGTACAATTGGATTATCTACATCGCTGGTCTGAAAAGTAATCTAAAAGAAGAGTTGCTCTGGATTAACGTAATATCCACAAGAAAATCACAATCACTTTGAAGTTGCAAGTTTGAATTGGAAAGCAAGGGTAAATAAGGTAACCCTGTTGCCGTTTAGGCGTTTACACTGAATAAGGCTGTCAGTTAGGAGTAATTAGTCATACACTGATTAGTCACAGACCTATTAGACTGTATATAAATTCAGCCACTGAAAAATTGAATCTTCCATCCCATTCTCCTCATTATACTTCATTTTTCTCATTTACCACTAAAAATGAAACATTTCCAACGTCTATTTCGATTTAGACATAAAAACCGCACGAGACGCCCCAGGTGATACATGCAAACACCCGCATATTCTCTCAACACCTACTCTGCAATAGGGGAAGTGTGGGCGTTTAAACACATTTTCAGTAAAAGAAACATCAGAGATTAGAGAAATGTGCCAATGCTTGAAGTGCAGCTATTTCTACCAACAATTTATTGATACCAACTGCAGCCTTGAACGCCCCTACTTTGCAAGGAATTGCAATACTCTTTTTTTCCCCTCCTTCTTCTTCTTCTTACATCTTGTTTCAGTGATGGGAGTGACACATTGCACCAGTTTGAGAAGGATAAATGACTGCCTGTTGACTCCTGATCTATTCCAAATGTCGCTTCATCTGACGATATAAAAGGGATCAAGGGGTATGGAGCAGGCAGGGGATGCGACCGTGGAGGAGAAGCAACAGACCCACATACATAACCTCAGCACGGGGTGGAGACAACAGCATGGGCAGAATCAAAAGCATGCTTGCGATGTGTTCATTGTGAACTCCAGCTGAGACTTCTTTAGTCTTTGGAGTAAGACGACCCGAGAAATGCACCATCTTTCTTTTTTGAACCACCTGTGACTCGCACACACCTTCAACTGTAAGCTGAGCTGGACCCTCTCCCTCTCTTTACAGTCCAGAGCCCTCTTCAGTTCTTCGACTTCACCACGGACCGAGGCTTTGCACAGCTGAACACGCAGTTCTGCCACTTCCTTTTCCAGGTCTGAGCGATCTATTGACACATGCACACCGCTATCAGCAGACGTACATCCACAGAGTGCTGTTACTGCACGGTGGAAATAAAATAGAAAAAAAGTGGAATAAAAATGACAATCAACAGGTAAGCAACAGTGTCAGGTTTTTGGGTTTATTTTTTAAGGGAAATGTAATAAGATTCACTCTCAGTTTATTTTCAGAATTCTTTTGCAAACTGTCCTTCAGCAACAGCTGGTCCCCCCAGGTGCCACACGGCGCCTTCCCACTGCTCCTAAAGCTCAGAATGGGTATAATGCCGTGGATGATATTCTCTACATGGGTCACTAAAGTTAAAGATTTGGTCACTTTGGTCACCGACCAAACATATGCTGAACAGAATACAAAAGTAGTGAAAAATTGTGCGACTCATGAAGGATTCTCCACAACTTAAATACTAATTTGTAGAAGCACGCTATGAGGATTTAATGAAGTTATTATAAACTAAGAAATAATCTTTCACTCAACCTAATACTAAACCAGCACAAAACCCTTACATAACCTAACCTTCTAGAAAATGTGAGACACTTAAAGAATCTCTCATTTTGGAGCTTTCACTGCCTTTAAAGACACTTTGATGTCCTAAAATCAATGTTGCAAAAAAAACAGAGACGCACAGAGTTGGATTTTCAATACTTTTCTCAAATATACACTCAATTTTCTCTCCTTTCATGGTAATAAATCTTTGACATTCTGTGTAGTTCAAATCAATTCTCAGTCCTCTCACCAACGTTTAAGTTTTCCTTTCACCATCTTGTTTCTTGCTGGCACTGAAGCCTCTCTTTTTACTTTGCTCTGCATTAACCCACTAACCAATCAAACCTTCAAGACAGAATGAATACAAAAACACAACACGAGGATAACGGGGGGTGTAAGATAAGCTTCTAACTGTAACTGTTACCGTACATTTTCTAAGTAGTGTTTCAGTAATTACAATTATATTTAAAGGGGAACCATTTTGCTCATTTTCAGTGCTTTATTTTTATTCTTGAACTCAACTAGAGTAGTTTTACACTTTGCATGATTTACTGTTAAATATAAAAAATACTGTTCTTAATCTTTTATTGGGCATTAGTGCTGCCTCTGTGTCCATCCTCTCTATGAAGCACACAGTTTTAAGCCCCAGTCACACACGCCTACAGACTGGTCTGCAACCACCTCGCAACCACTGGTCATGAGAGAAAAATGTGTATTCCTGCTTGCAAATTGTTCCTGGAGGTTGGTGGCAGCTTGTGTGAAACTAATTGCTAAAGCACCACTCACGCAGCTCTAGAGACGGGTCAGTGACTCCCTGGTAACCACCAGTTGCTAGGGAGAAGTGCATATTTCCTGCACAGTTGGCAAGAGGTTGCACGAGACTGCGAAAAATGTCATATTAGAATTGTTGCACCAAAAACGTCCTGGAGACTTGTCTGCAAACACTCAGAAACTTCTTTCAAAGGAGTGGAACTGAAAAGTGCAACGCAAATTGTGAAAGCAATCACAAAAACGTGCAGCGCCCTCTTTGCACAACAACTGATTTCCCCTGGCAACAGCCTGCAACCACTTTCCAGACATTCAGGGAGTACACAGTTGTTGATAGTGATAGGACACTGCTCCTGTGGTCACTGACGCCCTCTAGGCCTGTGTGACTGAGGCTTTAGCTCCTCTTTCTTTAAGCCAACTTTCTTCTGATTGGCAGCCCCCCCCCAAAAACAACAGCAGAGCCATCATGAGGGAAAAAAGCCTAGTTAATTATAGATCAAGCGGAAGCCCAAGATTTTGGCTGGTAGAGATGAGCTACACACAATGATGTTATTATTTGAAAATTTGGCCATGTTTAAAACGAGCATCCATGTGACAGATAAATCATTTCACGGTTTAAAAATTTTGGTATATCTTGTGAACACATTGTGAATAAATGTAAGTCCACACTCAAGTTTTCACAGTGAGCAGGCTGCATTTTTTGTTTTGCTCTGTTGTCTTGCGTCACCTTCTCTGCGTTTCATTTCTGCTGCTTGCTTGTAACTGTGCTGTTTTCCTGTGTTTTACTGAACACCCCGAGTATTGAGCAAAAGACGGAAACAGAGCTGTCGGTGTTTCATTTCACAACTCTGTACATTTAAAACCCGAAAGTTGTCATCCTAAAAAACAAAATCTTAGCATCCATTTCCACTGGCACAGCAATCTTTAAAACCATCCATTTAACTTGCATCCATACACTCTCTTCTCCCCTGACAACTGAATACCTGGCCCTTGCAGCCCACCTCTTCCACCATCCTTGTCAGCATAGCTGCCATGTGGCTGAGCACTGGGCCGAGAAGTCTCCAGCCGTGCCCTCTCATGCCCTGTCTTCTCCTCCCTTGTCCTTTGCAGCTCGCAGCGCATGTCCTCCACCTGGGGATCATCAGCCGTGTAAGCAAACGCAGAAAAAAGACATCCGACTGTCTGACAGCAGGCAGAACAACACTGAAGATTTCCAAAAAGTCTCTTCTCATCTTACTGTTTTGTCTCATGAGGTTTACTGGTTTACCTACAATCAGGCAGAGGACAAACAAACCTGTTGAACGAGGGACTCTCTGCTATCTTCTGACTGTTCCAGCAATCTTCTGGCTCTCTCTAGTTCCTGCCCCATCTGAGGACAGCGAAGCAAAAACAATTTACATGAACAGGTGTTTCAGAATTTGAACAGTATCAGGGTTTAATCCAGAAACTTAAAGCAGAACGAAACGAAAATCATCAAAAAAAATTCAATTTTTTAAACTTAACTTTCCTTGCCTGAAAAATAATAGACATATCTGTTTAACAAAAATTCCCAAATAAGAGGACAATGAACAATCTGTCAAATAAGTTGGCAACAAATCATAGCCTATATTAGTAAATAAAAAGTAAACATAATTTGTATTACTGCAATTATGAAAACTGTAACATTAAATAGAAAGTTTCAATGTCATTTTCAGCTACAATGCAATAATAAAGTCCCTGCATGCCTTATTTAAAACGATCGTTGAAGCAGTACGGCAAAAACTGAAACCAAAATTCTCGAAGGCGTTTAGATCATCCCAAATTTTCTCTAATGCAAAAACGCTCCTTTAACACTCAATTTCTTCACCTTGGATTTCTCCCTGTCTGCTTTGAGCAGCCTGGCTGCCATCTTCTCCTCTCTTTCACTGGCTCCAATTTGGCATCTCCCTAAAGTCTAAAACACACAAACAAAATTCCATGCAGGAAACACTATTATTGTGAGACACTATAAAGATGACACATGAGAAGTGCTATTGCATCACAGTATCCCCTGCCCTCCCCCCATCATCATCGCCTTTTTCTTGGAACGAGATACTGGCATCATGGTGGATTTGTACAAGAGCTTAGATCCCACTCCATCCCACTCACTCTAAGCGGGCTGTGGTGATGAATTACCGGCTGCTAGCAATAACATCTACCCAAGTGACTCATCATCTATTTGATTCACATCACAGCGGGCCCATCGGTGGGGAATAAATGTGCCCTCTGCTCTCCCTCCTCTCCTGCTCTTTAGTAGTGAAAGAGATTATTTTCCTCTTCATTTCCTCATGCTTGTTTATTTACCCTTAATTTTTGGGCAAATGCATTATTTCCCATCGCCCTGGGCCCCGCTGGTGTCCCATTAGGGCACGACAGAGGAGAGGGATGCAAATGAATTGGTAGCTACCATCACTACACAGCGTGTTGAAAAACTCTTGCTCACACAGGTTATCAGTCTGGATACACAGCGCCCCTCTGTGGTTCACCGGTAAAATACAACAGACATGACAGATTGGGAGAAGATACAGATGAACCAAGAAATATCATTAAGCGGCATTATGCTGATGATCTATAATGTGGAGGATTTGTGTGGTTAAATGTAAAGTAGCAATAGAAATGAGTAATAACACAAGATAATGCGCAACAAGCTACATCACTAAAGTGCACATAATGACAGCGCTTTCACAGCCACTTGTGCTTTCAGACAAATCATGTCTTGACAACGATCGTGATTGGTATTAAATATAAGAAAGCAGCAATTGCTTGCTTAGCAACCATCTGCACTATAACAACGCAATTACCTTAGTGTGTTTTATAGTCTCATAAAGCAGAGCGAGCTTTAAGAACCTTATAGAATCTGTTATTTAAGGTACAGTAACCATGAAAGCCACTAGAAACCTCGATGTTTTCCCCTGTTGTGTAACTGTATTTGTGAGGGAGAATAACCATCCTTGTATCTAAACCTGTAGGTTACTAATCCCACCAAGTATGCTTACTTTGACTTCCCACAAATTCTGAACAGACAACCTAAATTGTTTTTGTTGTTTTCTACGGTCCACTATACTTTCACTGTAATATCTCTGTACCACAGATGGCAGCATTATTATGTTGGGAAAATCCCAGTGTAACAAAAGACTGCCTGAAAGGCTGCTGAAAGCCCCAAGCTGTTTTGTGGAAGGTGCTACTGACATGCTTTCATCAGCCAAATTTCTGCATATGTGAAAAAGCAGGACTAAAGAGAGATTTGAATGTGTAACCTTTCCAACTGATCTCAAAGACTATTTTGGTTGAAAGTGAAACTGCATTTTGAAATCTATAGAATAAATCTGATTGTCCAGTAAACGGACCGCAAAACATCTATTATATTTTCATTGAGTGTTCACTCTTCTGATGAATTTGAGCTTGCTTTCTTTATGCTGCGTAGCAAAACAAGCTCTTCTTTATTTGCGCCTAAAATGCCGTCCAAACTTTTCTATAGCAGTTTCCCACGCACAGACCTTACCTGGGTAAGCTGCTAAAGTGTATTATTGGCAATCCAAACACATTTGGCAACTCATTTCAGCACTTTTGTATCAGTCTTAGACAAAAACACCAGCGATTTAACACCGGACAATCCCCTTGCTCTTATTTAGTAAAGAAAGTAGGTCCTTTGCTCCAACTCTTTCCCTCTCTTGTTTGCCTGCTGGCTGGCTCGGGGCCAGGTTGTTCTTGTTGCTGTCCTCCATATTAATGCAAATGCTTCACCAAAACATGGAGCAGAATGATCGCCGTTGTTATCCCTTCTAAACTGCAATGATTGATGAAAAGCTGGACTGAGAAGCAGCTCATTGTATTTATTATTACTCATTTATTTTCCACAAGTGCTTGGCCAATTAGATATCTGCCAGAGAAACTTATTATTTTGGTAATAATTCCATTCTGAAAGTGCGTGCGCCTCATCTGTGGGAAACACAGAGTGACCAACACATTCTTATGCAACGCCAGAAGGAACACGAATAAACTTGCAAAAAAATATATAATCACATTTGCACGAGGCTTGTATTATTACAGGAACTCTGTGTTATTGTAGAATTTGCATTTTTAAAATCTTGGATGTATTATAGATATATTTGTGATTAAGATCGAGGATGACTTTGCTGATCACCAGGTAACACGGATCCCAGTCATAACTTTAATATTCACTTGGCGCTTTTAAGTGTTGTCTCTAATAAATGAATGAGGAAAGTTAAGTACGGTCATTAGTTATAGTTAAATCTTTCCACTGAATTCATGTGCCTCCATCTTGCCCCTAGCGATAAGAGCGAGGTGTGGGAGGTGAGTGGCGAGGAGGAGTGTCACCTCCTGCGGCTCGTCAGACACGGCCGCCCGCTGCTCCGGCCTCCTCTCTCCGCCCGTGCTCCTCTGCTCGCCGTGCATCTCTCTCTCCAGCTCATGCAGACGCCGCTCCACACGAGACGACACCTACAGACGGCGAGAGAGAGAATGAGCGCTCCTCAGGTCACGAAAACATTCGCGCCGGCGCAGGAATGGCGTCAGCGTACGATAGATGAGAAAACAGGAAATTAAAAGTGCGGATGATAAAAATATCTTTCATAACTGACTGAGTGTATTACATTCGCGTTGCAGCGCCTCCCTGCCTAATCAGGAAGCATCATATCCACCTGTAAAAAGACAGCTTTATCTTGTCACGCCCACAGACAGGATGAGATAAAAAATATTAAACATATTGGGCGTCATGTGGGGCTGTGTATTTGTCACAGTACTGATGGTGCAGTAACAAGCTGTGTGCCTGGAAATTAAAGGGAAATATTTGCTAAAGTTGGAGCACTATGAGCCTACTTTAAAAAAAAGAGGAAGCCATTTGTCTTTTGAGATTTTCTATTCCAAAACTCAAGCTATTTGCATATTTCATGCTTTATACAGCAGCTTTCATCCATCAAAATTTGTGATGCGATGGCCTTAAATTCTGGATGCCTCCGCTTTTCTTTACACATTCACAGAGCCAGAAAGCACACTTGAAGTACTGGCAATGAAATACACAGCCACAACTCACTGAGTCCTGTCTCAGGGAAGCTGTCATGTGCTCTGTGAGGCTTTCCATCGCCCGCCTGGTGTCAATATCAGCCCTACAAAAGAAGGGAAAAAACAAAAACAGACAAATCAAGCTGGCTGAAAATATTTACACTGCAAAACACTGGAAATACTATTCCAGGACCTCATAAATGCATTATTTGACAGCACTAAAAAATAATTATGCAGCTTCGGATGCTGAAATACGACGCTGGATCAATTTGCTCTGGTCAGCGGCGCTGGGTAGGAGTGATTTTTAATAACTTCAAAATGTCAAATTCTAATCCGTTTTGACTGCGTGCTGCCGTCTCTTTAAGTTTCCTGTGACACTTTTATCACCTTTTCATTAAGGAGACTTCACAGAGATGAAAACCGTGCTTCTGTTTGCAAACCCCAAGCAAAAAACTTTTTTATGTTCGGTGCATATGAAAAGTAAAAGATCAATATTCCAACACTGTCTTCCCAGAGCCGAGAACTTAAACTGTTGACTCTGTGGGCAGACGTGAAGAAGAAGAGACTATAAAAGCCTGCTTGCATTCATTGTGGCTTACTAAAACAGTGCGAGATACATAGTAACGCTCTTGGAAACGTATCGCTCTTCAATTTAATAAACTGTAAGAGAGCCATCTGCTGTTACTAAGCCACATTTGTTTTTCAAAAAACAGCCTATTGTAATGAGCGTTCTTTTCAGAGGTCAATGCAGTCAGACTGAATACAAATGAGAATAAACGTATTTAGTGTGCCTGTCCATTTTCACCATGTCAGTAGTGAACGACTCTGCAGCTTTTCTAATTTGGCAAAGAGAAACTAGCACCAGTGCTGCTCTGGCTAACGGTTTAATTATGCTACTTGACAACAACAAACCATTATTGGAGATTTGGCCATAAAATGACTTTTGCAGTAAAATAAAAACAATAGCTGTTAAATTCAGTTGTGAATGTGTTGTGTGAGAACGTATGAGCTTTTATGTTCAGACTTCAGATACCGGTTCCTCCGGAGGATTTCTCTATCCAGGTCATCAGACAGTCTCTGCTGGTCACAACGCAGATCCCTCAAGGACTGGTGCAGGGTATGAATCTGTGTGAGACAGCCACAAACCCACGCTGAATACAAAACGCGAGACACGAGCAGGGCACGGCTGAGCGGCGCTCCACATCACTGCATCGTAGAAAACACACTACAGATATCTGAAAGGGAAAAACTAACACAAATGAAAACCCATGTGAATAAAATGATGTTGATGGAAAATGCTGCAGTGAGAGCACTCTCGCTGACAGGGGCTAGAAAGAGAGAGCATATTTCTCACATACTGGCTACTCTTCATTGGCTGCCAGTGAAATTCAGAGTTGAATTTAAAATCCTTCTCTACACATACAAGATCTTAATAATCAGGCCCCATCTTATATTAAGTACCTCATAGTACCATATCACCATGTTAGAAGAGGTCATGTGGAACCAGTTTAGATTCGGGACACAGACACCCTCTCTACTTTTAAGATTAGGCTTAAAACTTTCCTTTCTGATGAAGCATGTACAGTAGTTAGTGCTGGATCAGGTGACCCTGAGCCCTCCTAGACTGCTGGGTGTTTCCCATGATGCACTCAGGGTTTCTTCGTCACTCATGTCTTTTTGTACTCCATGTGTTTATACACCTCTCTGCATTTCATCATTAGTCATTATTAATCTCTGGCTCTGCCCAGTACTGTTTCCTTTATCCCGTCTCTTCCCCTCAACCCCAGAAGGTTGCGGCAGATGGCCGCCCCTCCCTGCTCCTCCAGTCCCGCCAGAGATTTCTTCCTGTTAACAGGGAGTTTTTCCTTCCCACTGCCAAGTGTTTGCTCATAGGGGATTGTGCTATTGTTTGGGTTTTCTCTCTATTATTCTACAATCCTTACCTTACAATATAAAGTGCCTTGAGGTAACTGTTGTCGTTATTTGGTGCTATAAAAAGACTTAAATTCAACTGAACTGACACATTAGGCCAAAGGTGGCGTAATATATTTCTTATTTACAGGTGATTGCTGCTGTCCAGTGAAAACATGCAACCACACAGATGCCATATTGGTTTAGAGAGCTGTGCCTCCTGACAATAAAAGTTTCAGGAGGCATTCTGGTTTGTTACAAATACTAGAACTATATTTATTATACAGGATGCAGAGGTAAGTTTACACCATAATCCTCATCTTATATTAACAGTAGCTCAGGTGATAGACCAGTAAGGTGAGCGGTTCAATCCCTGTCTGCTCCAGTCTGCATGCCTTGGGCAAGATATTAGCCCCAAATTGCTCTCCG
This sequence comes from Pelmatolapia mariae, assembly GCF_036321145.2. Taxonomy (NCBI): domain Eukaryota; kingdom Metazoa; phylum Chordata; class Actinopteri; order Cichliformes; family Cichlidae; genus Pelmatolapia; species Pelmatolapia mariae. Next base: position 12,468 of record NW_027051953.1, read on the forward strand.
ATGCATCCATCAGAGTGTAAATGTGTGTGAGTGTTAGATAGAAGCACTAGAAAAAAGTGTTGGTGTGAATGAGGCAAATTGTGTAAAGCACTTGAAGTGGTCAGCTAGACTAGAAAAGCGCTATATAAGAACCAGTCCATTCACAATTAGTAATCATAAACAGTTCAATGATATAATGTTTAAAAAGAGTAATCCAATTCTCCGGCTCCTTTTTGTGTTGTTGGGCCATCAAACTAATGTGATTACTCCCATCACTTAAATAAATTTACAGTCTGATTCTGTGAAACTCTGACTTGGAATAAGAGCTGTAGATGAGTTATTTAGTCTCTCATCTTCAGTTCTGCTGTTGATAATCGTCTCTTAACTTTCTCAATTGGGACTCAACAAACAGGACAGTCTGTCTGAACTCTGCCTCAACTTCTTGACTCCATGTCCCATCAGTGTCATTAAAGAGATTTAACACACATAAAGATTAATTAAGGACTAGTTAAGACGATAACACATAAAAGTGACATAGCCGACTGACAAATAATAACCAGCTTTCTCCTACACTATGAAAAATATTCATGAGATTCAAATGTTCATCTATTTTTCTAATTTTTGTTAGCCTCATTTAGTGTCAGACTAGTCCCCTGAAATACTGGATTTAGGTTACTGGATTATCATAACTGTCCATCTCTCTATCCATCCTCTTAACTGCTTATCAAGTTCAGCAGATAACCTATTGTTATGTATCAAATGAAAGAGGTTTATTCAAATAGGAGATGATAAATCAGCATATCACCTGATGCTTTCTTTCATTGAAAAAATTAAATAGCAGCAAAAAAGTCTGGCAGGAATACGTCAGTAGCCACAATCAGAATCTCTGACCAAGGCGGCAGCAGCAGAGACACATCCACAGAACCTGATACTGCATTTATGGGTTGTGATTGAACAGCCAATTTTGCTTAGGAGGTTTCTAATTAAGTTAAATGACCCAGAAGTATTGTTTGGCAGTCACAGTAAGAGCTGCACAAATTCTACAAAAACTGAATAAAAGTGCTTCAAAGCTTCCTTTATTACCTCCATCAGCAGAGGATACATTACAGCATTCTTAGGAAAGTAGAGGAGATCATTCCCATAATCTATAGTGACTGAAAATGATCAACAAATCTGACAAGATAGCACAGCTCATATAAATATTAAACACGACATCTATGTCCGCAACCTGATCCTATGTTTTTAATTTTTATCACACAGCAACACCCACAGTTTAACTATTAACTATTGGCTTCTTGTTGAGCTTTTGCATTGTAAGAAGAACGCAGATTTATAAAAACGTTCTAACTTCAGATTATGAGCTGTATTAACTGATCAAAGTGCCTTTAAGTTCCACTGTTGTTCAGCTGGTAAGAACATGTTGAGGTGGAGTAAGATGTGCATTTTCTAATCTATCTTGTGGATGTTGTACTTTTCAATACAGCAGACATCCGCTGTGACACTGTAAAGGAGTCTAGTGTACACTATCCTCCTCTTTACTTATCAAGTCTCCTTCACACCTTTCCTTGACCCCATGACATTTTCCACTGTGGCCAGTGAAAAGTAACTTTTTTGGACTATACAACATACTCTATGTGGATCTACCCAATATGCCCTCTAGTGGCAATATGCTGAACGTGAATGAAGCAAAGTACTAGCTGGTCTGTTGTTCCTTACACCGTCTCCTTCCAGGCTGGTATCCTTGAAGCGAACATTGGCAGATTGAGACCTCCTCCTCCTTCCTGGAGGGCTCGTGTAATCCTTAAGTGGAGAAGTGGGGTAGAAACGCTGGCCTTCTGAAATCACAAGCATACATTTTATCAGAGGTTTGCTTTGCAAACTAACAAACAATATTAACATATAGCAGGAAGTAGAACACTTTCATACTCTGAAAAAGATTTACTAAACAAAACTCGATCACTGGTTCTACTGGTCATTTTTTTCATACCTGATCCTGAGAAAGCTTCCAGGTCGCTGGTATGCAGGGTGGAGGCTGAGGAGCTCCGAACCCCGTTGGATCGCCTCTGTGTCTGCAGCTGGCTGATTGACTCCTCTAGGTTCTCCCTAAGCTGATGCATGAAAAAGTATAAATGACTTAGAACGAGGGAGAGAGACGTTTTTGTTGTTGTTTTTAAGCAAAAATGGGAGTGTCGTATTTGGGGCCCTTTCTTCACATACTTAGAGAGAATGGATTTGACCTCACTGTCAGCATCATCTGATGATCCATCTCTAACCAGCCATCTCTGACTGCTTAGTGTTGCTACAAAAGGCCCCATGCAGCTGTGTATGATAAATGGGCTCAACTGGCAAACTGACCCCTAAGAAGTCACTCCCCAGTTTTGTATTTTTCTGGGGGTTTTCCCTTCTTTTCCATACAGTTTGTCCTTGTTGATTGCCTTATGTATACTGATGTATAATGCTGTCAGCAGAAACTGATCTAATAAACATATAGTTGGCAAACAATTGGGAGTGTCATTCACTTAAAAAAAATCTGAATAAAAAGGCATAAATTAGTTGGTGAAACTGTTAGAATTAATATGTGCTTTATTTATCACAAACTTTGGGAAATTCTTGTATTATAGCAGCCTTAACATAAAACATACAGCAAAACAGCTTAAATAAAGGACAGCAAAACAAACTAAATAAGGAAAAAAGGGGCATCGATCATCAAATTCTAAATAAATAATTTTAAAAATGAAACTAAGTTCAAATGTAAACTCAAGAAAAAAACCCTAAATGGCTCTATAACGTAAAATAGCTAAATAAAGCAGAATAAAACAGCCTTAACATATGTAGTACAGCAATAAAATAAAATAGAAGACATCTAAGAGAACAGGCATCTCACCAGTGCCATGGCTTCAGCCTGGTCGTCTGTGTGCTCCCTGTACTGACCCAGCATCTTGTCTACTTTGGTCAAGTTCCTGCTGGTGTCCTGCCATTAAGACACTTCCAGTTAAAGACTGCTGAAATGTGTTAAGGATTCAAAATAGGCTATACACACAGAGCTATCCATCCATTCATTCATTTTATTACATATACAGGTGCCTTCATTAGCCGGAAACCACAGGTGAAAAAAAGCACATGAAAGACACAGACGAATTATGTCTCTGACACCAGTGGTTGTTTTTTCATTCCCAAACTATGAACGTTAATTATGAATTTATACCAACACTAAATCTTTTGTGGCAAGCTTGACTGGTATCCATTTATTACTCATGTAAATAGGGAATACATGCCATTTAAGCAGGTTAATTCTCCAAAGAAGAGACACAAAAACAGGAGCACTCTGAATCACGACAAACACAAGGAAGAGCATCACTGCATTATACTTCAATACATGCTGCCTTCTCACACGGCAATTGCTTTTTTTTCTTTTACATAATAACAATTGAACCATAAACTGATGGAAAACCCTAGATTTAAAAAGTGTATAAACATCCTTTAAATGCAGTAACTAAAGAGTCTGATACCGAAAATTTGCTGAAAAAAGACCAACAGACCATTGTTCAGTGTGTTACCAGCCTATGATGAGATGAAACTTATACCTAAGTGATTTGTAATCTCCCAACACCTGACTTGGTCGTATGGTTGGGGACAAACACGGGTGAATGCTTGCAGGTGAACCCTGAACAGATCCACATAGCATGTCTTTTCTATGACGCAAACCTGCGCAAAGTACCTGTAAGGTGTTTGCAAGAGTGCTGATTTTCTCGGAGATGTCTACGGTTCGCCCGTCGATTTCTCTCCCGTTGCCTCTGGCCCTCTCCCGGCCAGGTCTGCGGTGGGCTTCACGCCGCCGTGACCGGTGGTCCGGGGTCCTGCCGTATGAGTCAGAGTCGCTGGATATATCCATACTTTGAGACGAGGAGCGGACACCGTAAACGGCTGACTTCGCAAAGTATGGCGCAGCACTACTTTCATCAGCGGAAAACGCTGTTAAGTGTACCGTTAATCAGATTAAGAACGAAAATGGGATGCCTGTAAACTTTTTTCTTTTTTTTTACAATTGATAACTCTGTCACAACAGCCACACATGGGAGCCGTGTCACCATTGTTTTGACCACACATAAGGAAACAGATATCTGTCAAGGAAACCACGAGAACCAAGGGTATCCTGGCATTGTTGTGGGCGATGCTCCTCCTGGCTAGCAACAAGTGGAAACTCCTGTAAACGTTAGCCAGCTAGCTAACTAAACGTTAGCCAATGAATTTAACCTTGCGATAAGACTACAAAACAAAAACTACAAAGCAGAATCAGATGGAATACAAGCTACCGTCAGATGCTAATTAAAGAGAAGAGGTTGAATTCACGCTATGCGGAAGACAGCCATCAGAAGAACAACCCTCAGCTTCACCGTGCTGTGGCAAGTTGAACTAGCCGCGTCTGAGCAGCAAAACAAACGGACCAGAGCAACTCTGAGGAACGCCGGGAAGTGTAGGCTGCCCGTCATGGAGCAGTGTGGGAATTAATTATTTGAGAACTACATTGTCCAAAGGTGTGTTTTTGCGCCAGTACTGCCGCCCTCGAGGATAGAAAAGGGGAAAAAAAGAAAGTTTTGTCCATATATATACTGAAAACCATAAGGTGGTATTAAAAAAAAGAATTGTATTAAAAACGTATACATTATACTTTAAGTTGTATTATAATAATAATAGTAATAATAATAATAATAATAAATAGCATTATAATTATTATTATTATTATTATTATTTTGTGCTTATAACATAATTACAACGAACAAAAAAGTTGTGTAAAAATGTAGTTTATCTATGAGCAAAACTTTTAAAATTCCTGCAAATCCTAGTCAAGAAGGGGGTGGACTACATTCTGCACAACACCAGACTGTCTCAATAATTTCACCCTCCCCTCCAGCAGCTGAAGAGAACCTCCAAACCCACCAGAGCCGCAGCTGCCCGTCCTACAGCATCCCCAGCTTCACAGAAAACTCCTGTGGCCCGGTAAAGCAAACTCTGCACAACAGTGCAGTGCAGCTCCACTTGGTCACTCTAAGGATTATTCATGAAAAACAGCAAACAGCACAGGCTATTAGGGACAGCTTGACTCAAACTGGTAGAAATTTTTGTGGCTGTGGACTTCAGGGGGACTACCATCGAAACCCAACACTTGCCAGTGTGCAGCAGCACTCCAGCATGCAGGTGATAACGTGCGCATTGTTTACGCTCGTCACCCTCCCTATCAGCACTGCATCTGAGGCTGACTCCTGCCCTGCTGTCTGCGAGTGCTCCGAGTGGAAGACTCTCACTATCTCCTGCTTTGACATTGATATTCTCCCCAGGTTCCCAGCGAGCACGGAGACGCTGTAAGTAGGCGTTCAAAACGCGTCTGTGAAAGTAATCCTGCTGTTTTTTTTGTTTTTTTTCTTCCAAGCACTGTGAATGTAAAGTGTTCCTAACCCCGAGGAAAAATCATTATAATAGCATGAATATTCCAAAGTGCACCCAGGGGATCCTGAGACTGTCTGTGTTGTTAAGTAGTTATTCTTTCATTTTCAAGGTATCATTTTTGTCTGTTATAGCATTACTGTGATCTGCAGTTGTCTGTGTCACTTGTATTTGGCTATTTGTTATTGTAAAGCCTTAAAACATATGAAAAAGAACACTGATATTTTCATTTTTCATGGAGATTCATTTAACAATTACAGGATTAATTGTGAAATAATATGACTCCAATTTAGTAGGTTTTATTTAAAACGACTCAGTTAAGCCACCTTTATAACCTGAAACTATACAAATAATATAAACAGAAAGTCTCAAAACACAAGTGAAAACCTCTCTTGGTTTTATATTAAAATTTTATGCTAATCAGTTTTAATGTAATATTTGTTTTTTACACTCTGTCTTAAAATAATCACATCTGCACTGGAATATTTGGAAATCACCTTTATGGCTGGATCTCTATTTGCTGACTAGGCTATATGTATACCACATCGAGTGTGCCTTTGTCCATAGTTTCTTTTATTTTGCTCTGGTAAATCAGCTGTATGACTTTTCGAGATAGGAAGAAAAAAGAAATAATCTTGACACCAACGTCTGAGGAGGGTTTGAGCTACCAAAGTACTGACAGCTTTCAGGTTAGGGTCCTGTATGTGAGACCACTGCATGGCACAAAATGTACTGCAGACAACAGAGATGCTCTTTGGTGATAAGAACTGTTTTAGCAATCAATAACAGGCTCATATTTCCTCACATAAATTTGTTCACTTTCTGCTTTGACCTTTAAAATGTGCTTCTGTGTGTATCTTGTATTAATTTACAGTGCTAAACCACCATTGATGATGGTATCATCAATGACTAGAATACTGTTAAAAGCCAACATTCACTCACTTGTTTTCATTTTGCAAAGACAGTGCTTCCTCTAGCATTACTGCCAGCTCAGGCTGCAACTAATCATCATTTTCATTATCAATTTTCTGCGCACTGCTTTTTCTAAAGCTTGTCTTGTCTGTGAAATGGGAAATAAAAGTGGAGTTTACTCCTAATATTTTCTCAGAGACCAATGTGACATCTTTAAATATCTTGCTTTGTCTGGCAAAATCCAAGTTTAGGAGGGAAATGAAGCAAAGCAAAGTTACACTAAAAGCTTTATAGTTTGTTGCAATCATGTGCTGACTGTAAAAAGTTAATAAATAAATAAACTAAAAGTACGATAGTCATCTTGTTATCTGAGAGCCCAACAAAATCTGTCCTGGGAGCCAATGATGTAATTCGTAAGGATCACCTCTGAAAAATGTAGCAGGGCTTTTACATTTCCCAAACTGCTTAAGTAGAGGGTGAAAATTATGCAACAGAGAGCGACCCGTTTGCTGTGGCCTTGACTGATGGAAACACATGCCCCTGAGATGGACTCCATCGCAGATGTGGAAACACTGGAAACATCAGAAAGGGTATTTCCACTGAAATCAGCAAACAGTAACGTTTAATTGTACACGATGTACAGCATTTTACTAATGTTGACCTGGAACATAACCAAGTGGGCATTTTTTTAAATAAAATAATATGCCAGAGACATCAACGGAGAAACATGGTGCTCAAAGAATCTTTGAGATAATTCTGCAACAGCAAAGTGGCAACAGCTTTTTATGACCTTATTTTGGGGTAAAGTCAGCATACTTTTTAGCAGTTTTAATAAGATTTGACAAGTGATTCTATCCAGGTAGTAACTCCGACCTGGTAAAAACTGAAAGAAAACATTAGTTTAAATATTAATTTTTAGAAACCTACCTCATTTGTAGAAGGACTTGCGCTGTACTTCAACAGTTACTATACATAATACTTAATAATGACTTAATATACTTTACTGTGCTATAGGTTTTTACTTTGAATGCTTACTATGATTGTCATTTTTGAAGTTTTTCCGCACTTTGTTCTCACAGGTCAGTTGGCTAAAATTCAACAACACTGATGTACTCTCTTTGTCTACCACACGTGTTGGGGCAAGCAAATTATTATAATGTGTCCACTATCATCATGTACATATCTTTTTCTTCTTTTTCACCCCAGTACTCACTATATAAATATAATTCTTATCTCTTTCAGTTTCATGCTAATTCTAACATCTATTGCCATTGTTAGTATGGAAATGTTAGCATTTAGGGTAAAGCAGCCTGGTGTAAACACACCTTCTCAGAGTTCTTATCATTTCATGATGGACTTGAAAAATCCACATTTTCTAGTAAGCTATGATATAAAAGGTGATATTTACACATTATAATTTGGTTATTGATTTGATATTTTAAACTGTTCCTCTTTCAACTATCCCAGATGTAGTGTTCACTAAAGCTCAGGAGACGGCTCTGTGCTATGCCGTGATAATCCCCATTCCTCACTTCCAGTTACTAGAGCATCCCTCCATCTCGAAATTCCAAATACTTTGCATTGCCTTCATCAGCACCCATCACATAAAATTACCTCCCCGTCACTGCTTCAATTCATATGTCCACGTGAATCGATGTCCTCAATGTTCTTCACATTCCTGTTCAGTTTGCCCAGCCTAGCACTGCCAGCGCTCCTGATAAAAATATCTGCCAAATAAGCCCAAAATAGACCGGGTATTGAGCGGGATGTTCCAGCAGATGAGGTGTGATAAAGTTTGATTTTCCTATAGCCTAGACAAACACAGAGGAACAAATCCCCCCAATGCCCTCGTCAGGCCAATACTGTCCACTTTTTGCGACTCCATCTAGGTCCAGCTCTGTGTTTATTTTGGCCTTTCGCCTCATGGCTGCTGCCAGAGATGTCTTTCACCATTTGGTTTTCCTTAGAAACTGTCGTGATAGAAATTCAGGAGTTAGACCAATACCATTTACTACATATGTTGCCATTATAACAATGTTATAATAAGGGATGGTACTAAATTTGTATTAATTTTAGGGTCAAAACTCAGTTCAAAGCACTCACATTACATGATTTTGAACTGGGAAATTGGAAGTTAAGAATTAAATATTCGTATATGCTTTTTGAAGCGTAAAAGAGCTTAATGCCAGGAAATTTAGCTTAAAAGCAGAGACCAAAATAGAGCTTTTGTACGGTTTATACAACTAAACCATATCATTATTTATATTATTAATACTTTACAGTCTTAAGTTATAATTGATGAACCTTTGAACTGCTGGTTTGCAGACCTTCATTTTACTGGACAGAGTTAAGCTGAAGTCGCTGCGGTATTAATTTAGCCATACAATCTGTTCATCTCTGCCAGAAAGCAATCGAGTGTGTTACTTACTCTTCTCAAGCTTTCCTTTGAGACATTTGTGAAGCTGTGAGCTATGACCTTTTATAAAATGTCCCATTGTGGGTAAAAGCCTTGAAGCTTTCTGTACTAATTTAGCCAATAGCATAAGAGTTTGGTTAAAGATAGTTTTGTGTGGGACAACGTGTTAAAGTTCCCACAAACGAAATTGGACTGCAAAGCAGCCGTCTGAGCGTGTGTGTATGCGAGAGTGCACATGTGGATACTTGGAGTTTAGAGTCCTTTGTGTGTGGAGGTTACTCCGTGTGTCACCGGGACTCTGAGAGGTGGAAAGGAAAAGCACAGGCGTGCTGAGAAGCCTGCCTAGCGTGACACCCGCCTGCGTCTGGACGTTGCATTTAAATACAATATTTACCTTTTACAGCACATTTTTCAAACACCCCAAGAGTTCCATTTGCGAATAATTAAGAGGGAAAAACACTTCAATGGAAACGCAGCAGTTCCAGTTCTTCAGAAACCTCAGATTTTTTTTTTTTTGATCAGAGTTTAAACATGTGACAAGTCAACGTCTAATAAAACGGCCCCTCACAGTGAAATCCTAATGCCGTTTGCTGAATGGTAACAGATGAGCACCGTGATTAATGCGAGAGGAGAAAAAGCAGGATGTTGAACGTGATGAGATGCGATTAATGGAAACACTGACAATTTAACAGCCATTCATTTCTACCAATGGGTCATGCAATGGAAATTGTTAGTGGTGCATTAATTTCTGCACGTGTTTATGAGAAAACAAATCACTTTTTTAACAGCGCTTCTATCCTTGTCTATTGCAACACGACTGAGCAAGTAAATGTCAGAAAGCAAGTGTGCAGTGGACACTCTTGCGTTTTTATAGACCTTTTATTTTTTTAAATGATTCCATCTGGAGAAAGGTTTGTAGCACAATATGTAACAGAGCCTCTCTACCAGCCACCGCACAAAATCAAACATCAAAATGAGACAGAGCTCATAGTAAACACAGCTATGTTGTCAATCGGGCGCTGACACCACTGTGAATTATGTGGCCTCTCCCCACTTCAAAGTCAATTCCCAACCTGTTTGTTTTTTAGGTTTTCTATCCAAAATGACAAATTGGGGTAGTAATTTTCTCCTTAAGCCCTGCAAGATGGCCTCATCGGTCTTCTCCCTGTACTCCTGAGGGAAAATGCATTCTGGTTGGAGTGTGGCGGTGAAACTGCGTGGTTCTGAGCGGGGTGTTTGGTGTCAGGGTCTGCTCTGTGTCGCTGTGTTTGTTTGAGTTTGTCAGAGCGTGTGCAGAGTGCCGTGCGCCCGTGTTTGCAGACTGACAACCCCGCTCCACGTGCGAGCGTGATGCGGACTCATCGGCCAAATCTCAGCCTCTGAATTAGTCTTTTGTTCCCCTGATGAACCAAAGGTGCGTGAAGATGGTGGCTTTGGCTGAGTCATGTTCTTTTCCCCAAATGCCTGTGTACGCTGTTGCTAGTTGAATCAGGATGTGGTGGAACAAACTCTAAATGTGCATCCCATGAGCCTGGAATATAACATGACAGCAACACATGTGGATACCATCTTAATCCCTTTCCTCTATTATTATGTTATGATTCCTAAGTCCACCGCAATAAAGTCTCCAGCAAGGAAAGAAATAACACTTTTTATTTGCAAGGTCAAGTGTCCTTAAAGAAAAGGTTGAACATTTTAGGTGATGCCCT
>NW_027051954.1:0-2500 GCF_036321145.2 Pelmatolapia mariae
GAGGAGGCCGACTCACCACCTCGGCCAAATGGAGACAGCACATCAGCAGGGCCAGTGCGCCAGCAGCACATCTTTTTCGACCGTAAAGGAGAGAGGAGGCCGACTCACCACCTCGGCCAAATGGAGACAGCACATCAGCAGGGCCAGTGCGCCAGCAGCACATCTTTTTCGACCGTAAAGGAGAGAGGAGGCCGACTCACCCCCTCGGCCAAATGGAGACACAACAGCAGCAGGGCCAGTGGAGCAGCATGCATCTTGTTCAGCGGTAAGGGAGACAGGGAGATGTGATGGTGGTCCCCGGGGCCCCCTGGAGGTGGGGGAGATCAGCAACTAGCTAGCGAGGAGAGCGCGTACAGCCGACGTGGCATAAGTGTTTCTGCGCAGTGTACCAGGGGCTTGTGGAAAAGCTGTCGTACCATATGCACGGGAAGTACATAGCAAAGTGCTGCTGAGCAGAGTACCAGGGGCATGTAGAAACATTGTCGTACCATATGCACGAGGAGTGTGTGTGTGTGGCAAAGTGTTTCTGAGCAGAGTACCAGGGGCACGGAGAAAAGTTGTCGTACCATATGCACGAGGAAGTACATAGCAAAGTGCTGCTGAGCAGAGTACCAGGGGCACGGAGAAAAGCTGTCGTACCATATGCACGAGGAAGTACATAGCAAAGTGCTGCTGAGCAGAGTACCAGGGGCACGGAGAAAAGCTGTCGTACCATATGCACGAGGAAGTACATAGCAAAGTGCTGCTGAGCAGAGTACCAGGGGCACGGAGAAAAGCTGTCGTACCATATGCACGAGGCCTGTCCAGCAGCACATCTTTTTCGACCGTAAAGGAGAGAGGAGGCCGACTCACCACCTCGGCCAAATGGAGACAGCACATCAGCAGGGCCAGTGCGCCAGCAGCACATCTTTTTCGACCGTAAAGGAGAGAGGAGGCCGACTCACCACCTCGGCCAAATGGAGACAGCACATCAGCAGGGCCAGTGCGCCAGCAGCACATCTTTTTCGACCGTAAAGGAGAGAGGAGGCCGACTCACCCCCTCGGCCAAATGGAGACACAACAGCAGCAGGGCCAGTGGAGCAGCATGCATCTTGTTCAGCGGTAAGGGAGACAGGGAGATGTGATGGTGGTCCCCGGGGCCCCCTGGAGGTGGGGGAGATCAGCAACTAGCTAGCGAGGAGAGCGCGTACAGCCGACGTGGCATAAGTGTTTCTGCGCAGTGTACCAGGGGCTTGTGGAAAAGCTGTCGTACCATATGCACGGGAAGTACATAGCAAAGTGCTGCTGAGCAGAGTACCAGGGGCATGTAGAAACATTGTCGTACCATATGCACGAGGAGTGTGTGTGTGTGGCAAAGTGTTTCTGAGCAGAGTACCAGGGGCACGGAGAAAAGTTGTCGTACCATATGCACGAGGAAGTACATAGCAAAGTGCTGCTGAGCAGAGTACCAGGGGCACGGAGAAAAGTTGTCGTACCATATGCACGAGGAGTGTGTGTGTGTGGCAAAGTGTTTCTGAGCAGAGTACCAGGGGCACGGAGAAAAGTTGTCGTACCATATGCACGAGGAAGTACATAGCAAAGTGCTGCTGAGCAGAGTACCAGGGGCACGGAGAAAAGTTGTCGTACCATATGCACGAGGAGTGTGTGTGTGTGGCAAAGTGTTTCTGAGCAGAGTACCAGGGGCACGGAGAAAAGTTGTCGTACCATATGCACGAGGAAGTACATAGCAAAGTGCTGCTGAGCAGAGTACCAGGGGCTTGTAGAAACATTGTCGTACCATATGCACGAGGAGTGTGTGTGTGTGGCAAAGTGTTTCTGAGCAGAGTACCAGGGGCACGGAGAAAAGTTGTCGTACCATATGCACGAGGAAGTACATAGCAAAGTGCTGCTGAGCAGAGTACCAGGGGCACGGAGAAAAGCTGTCGTACCATATGCACGAGGAGTGTGTGTGTGTGGCAAAGTGTTTCTGAGCAGAGTACCAGGGGCATGTAGAAACATTGTCGTACCATATGCACGAGGAGTGTGTGTGTGGCAAAGTGTTTCTGAGCAGTGTACCAGGGGCATGTAGAAACATTGTCGTACCATATGCACGAGGAGTGTGTGTGTGGCAAAGTGTTTCTGAGCAGTGTACCAGGGGCACGGAGAAAAGTTGTCGTACCATATGCACGAGGAGTGTGTGTGTGGCAAAGTGCTGCTGAGCAGAGTACCAGGGGCACGGAGAAAAGTTGTCGTACCATATGCACGAGGAAGTACATAGCAAAGTGCTGCTGAGCAGAGTACCAGGGGCACGGAGAAAAGCTGTCGTACCATATGCACGAGGAAGTACATAGCAAAGTGCTGCTGAGCAGAGTACCAGGGGCACGGAGAAAAGCTGTCGTACCATATGCACGAGGAAGTACATAGCAAAGTGCTGCTGAGCAGAGTACCAGGGGCACGGAGAAAAGCTGTCGTACCATATGCACGAGGCCTGTCCAGCAGCACATCTTTTTCGACCGTAAAG
>NW_027051954.1:12500-15271 GCF_036321145.2 Pelmatolapia mariae
CCATATGCACGAGGAAGTACATAGCAAAGTGCTGCTGAGCAGAGTACCAGGGGCACGGAGAAAAGTTGTCGTACCATATGCACGAGGAGTGTGTGTGTGTGGCAAAGTGTTTCTGAGCAGAGTACCAGGGGCACGGAGAAAAGTTGTCGTACCATATGCACGAGGAAGTACATAGCAAAGTGCTGCTGAGCAGAGTACCAGGGGCACGGAGAAAAGTTGTCGTACCATATGCACGAGGAGTGTGTGTGTGTGGCAAAGTGTTTCTGAGCAGAGTACCAGGGGCACGGAGAAAAGTTGTCGTACCATATGCACGAGGAAGTACATAGCAAAGTGCTGCTGAGCAGAGTACCAGGGGCTTGTAGAAACATTGTCGTACCATATGCACGAGGAGTGTGTGTGTGTGGCAAAGTGTTTCTGAGCAGAGTACCAGGGGCACGGAGAAAAGTTGTCGTACCATATGCACGAGGAAGTACATAGCAAAGTGCTGCTGAGCAGAGTACCAGGGGCACGGAGAAAAGCTGTCGTACCATATGCACGAGGAGTGTGTGTGTGTGGCAAAGTGTTTCTGAGCAGAGTACCAGGGGCATGTAGAAACATTGTCGTACCATATGCACGAGGAGTGTGTGTGTGGCAAAGTGTTTCTGAGCAGTGTACCAGGGGCATGTAGAAACATTGTCGTACCATATGCACGAGGAGTGTGTGTGTGGCAAAGTGTTTCTGAGCAGTGTACCAGGGGCACGGAGAAAAGTTGTCGTACCATATGCACGAGGAGTGTGTGTGTGGCAAAGTGCTGCTGAGCAGAGTACCAGGGGCACGGAGAAAAGTTGTCGTACCATATGCACGAGGAAGTACATAGCAAAGTGCTGCTGAGCAGAGTACCAGGGGCACGGAGAAAAGCTGTCGTACCATATGCACGAGGAAGTACATAGCAAAGTGCTGCTGAGCAGAGTACCAGGGGCACGGAGAAAAGCTGTCGTACCATATGCACGAGGAAGTACATAGCAAAGTGCTGCTGAGCAGAGTACCAGGGGCACGGAGAAAAGCTGTCGTACCATATGCACGAGGCCTGTCCAGCAGCACATCTTTTTCGACCGTAAAGGAGAGAGGAGGCCGACTCACCACCTCGGCCAAATGGAGACAGCACATCAGCAGGGCCAGTGCGCCAGCAGCACATCTTTTTCGACCGTAAAGGAGAGAGGAGGCCGACTCACCACCTCGGCCAAATGGAGACAGCACATCAGCAGGGCCAGTGCGCCAGCAGCACATCTTTTTCGACCGTAAAGGAGAGAGGAGGCCGACTCACCCCCTCGGCCAAATGGAGACACAACAGCAGCAGGGCCAGTGGAGCAGCATGCATCTTGTTCAGCGGTAAGGGAGACAGGGAGATGTGATGGTGGTCCCCGGGGCCCCCTGGAGGTGGGGGAGATCAGCAACTAGCTAGCGAGGAGAGCGCGTACAGCCGACGTGGCATAAGTGTTTCTGCGCAGTGTACCAGGGGCTTGTGGAAAAGCTGTCGTACCATATGCACGGGAAGTACATAGCAAAGTGCTGCTGAGCAGAGTACCAGGGGCATGTAGAAACATTGTCGTACCATATGCACGAGGAGTGTGTGTGTGTGGCAAAGTGTTTCTGAGCAGAGTACCAGGGGCACGGAGAAAAGTTGTCGTACCATATGCACGAGGAAGTACATAGCAAAGTGCTGCTGAGCAGAGTACCAGGGGCACGGAGAAAAGTTGTCGTACCATATGCACGAGGAGTGTGTGTGTGTGGCAAAGTGTTTCTGAGCAGAGTACCAGGGGCACGGAGAAAAGTTGTCGTACCATATGCACGAGGAAGTACATAGCAAAGTGCTGCTGAGCAGAGTACCAGGGGCACGGAGAAAAGTTGTCGTACCATATGCACGAGGAGTGTGTGTGTGTGGCAAAGTGTTTCTGAGCAGAGTACCAGGGGCACGGAGAAAAGTTGTCGTACCATATGCACGAGGAAGTACATAGCAAAGTGCTGCTGAGCAGAGTACCAGGGGCTTGTAGAAACATTGTCGTACCATATGCACGAGGAGTGTGTGTGTGTGGCAAAGTGTTTCTGAGCAGAGTACCAGGGGCACGGAGAAAAGTTGTCGTACCATATGCACGAGGAAGTACATAGCAAAGTGCTGCTGAGCAGAGTACCAGGGGCACGGAGAAAAGCTGTCGTACCATATGCACGAGGAGTGTGTGTGTGTGGCAAAGTGTTTCTGAGCAGAGTACCAGGGGCATGTAGAAACATTGTCGTACCATATGCACGAGGAGTGTGTGTGTGGCAAAGTGTTTCTGAGCAGTGTACCAGGGGCATGTAGAAACATTGTCGTACCATATGCACGAGGAGTGTGTGTGTGGCAAAGTGTTTCTGAGCAGTGTACCAGGGGCACGGAGAAAAGTTGTCGTACCATATGCACGAGGAGTGTGTGTGTGGCAAAGTGCTGCTGAGCAGAGTACCAGGGGCACGGAGAAAAGTTGTCGTACCATATGCACGAGGAAGTACATAGCAAAGTGCTGCTGAGCAGAGTACCAGGGGCACGGAGAAAAGCTGTCGTACCATATGCACGAGGAAGTACATAGCAAAGTGCTGCTGAGCAGAGTACCAGGGGCACGGAGAAAAGCTGTCGTACCATATGCACGAGGAAGTACATAGCAAAGTGCTGCTGAGCAGAGTACCAGGGGCACGGAGAAAAGCTGTCGTACCATATGCACGAGGCCTGTCCAGCAGCACATCTTTTTCGACCGTAAAGGAGA